>NC_051186.1:44558417-44614135 GCF_013339695.2 Rhipicephalus sanguineus | reverse complement strand
TAAAGCAGTCTTGGTTCATGTTGGGAAGGTAGTCGAAGGAATTTGCTGCACTCGGCAGGACTTCGTGGCCTTTTGTGTTGCAGTGGCTGCGCTTCAGCAGCCTGTAGCAGATACCCAGCTCGCTGTGTCCATGTGACTTCACTCCAGGTCCGAAGTCACGGGCAAGAGAACTGACGATTTTGGCCAGCTGATCGATCCCTGGCCTCTGTGCACATGGTACCCATCAATTGCTAAGAGCGCACGTCGTGGCTCTTTCGAGGAATTGAGAAACCGATGCTGTAGGAACAAAAAAAATTAGTGCAATTAGGAAAAATGTGATGCATTGAGACAAGAAAGAACTTGCAGATCAACTGAAGTCACTAAACAAAAAGAAAGGGAAGTGAACAACATGGGACCACAGCCTACAGTTTCATAAGATATGGAAAATTTGGCAACATAACGTGTTGCTAGTATGCTGCAATGTGAAAATTTTTCACTGCTAGATGGGGCTCAGCCGGAACTTTTGAAATCAATACACGCTCCTTTGAATGTTTGCATTGCCCCTGTATATGTGGCTTGCACCAATATCACAGCTTGAAATTACATAGCCATCCACCCCGTGTGTCGGAACGGAACTAAACCAAAACAAAAACGAAAAGATATTTTTGGCCGGAACGAAATAACAAACGTTATCTATTATTTCGTTCCAGAGTGAAACCGAAATATTTATCAGTTTTCAGTTCCCGGGAAAACTTGGTGACCTGGAACAACCGAGGTCACGCAACGTGAGCAATAATACATATGTCAGTGTATAGTGTTAGCGCTTATCTCATGCAAGAATTCCAAAGTAAGATGTTCAAATTTTATGAAAAATGAAAGAGTGGCAACCAGACCTGTTTATATTAATGCAAGTGGACTTTCGTGTGCCAGTCACACTAGTGTGGAGAGGGCATTCTCGGTGCTGAAGTTTATTTATCAGAACAGCGGTCTTGCACCCTCGATGATGGGCTGCTTCTGAGAAAATGCTCACTCCCTTGACACAAAACATAGAACCTGCTCAGAAAATTCGTAATTCACTTTGAGAAATTTAAATACAGTAACTTGGAAGGGTGCTAGTTTTGGGGTTTTGTGTGGCTGGCCCAGAAGCCCCTCAGGGACGAGACCAAGACAGACCAGCAACCATCTTTACTCTGCCGAGCCTCGGCCGCAACTGCCCGCTGCCAGTGGCTGCTGAGTGCGAGCTGCGAGCGCACCATCGCTCATCATTCTCTTCTTCTACGGCCAGCACGCTCGCAGCCACCGCTTCTATTCGCCGCGAGATCGGGCTACAGGTGGCAGCACCGTCGCCGCGCAAGTGTGGATAGGCGGTTGTCTGCGCGTACACAGACGCACACAACAGCGCTTCGTTGTGAGCGATCTCACCCGATTTCCGGCAAACAAAATGCGTTGACTGCAGCTTTCTGGTAATATGTGCGCTCTTCATTCCCGAATTAATGCACGAAGCGCGCCGAACGTTACTATCACTTGTGAGAGAAGCGCATTCTGTCAACGAACGGGCTGCTCGCCTTTGGCAACAGTCGACGTTTTTGCAATGGATGTCGTTTTCTTGCTTTATTTGTACATGTTTAGCTTGTGTTCCAGCTACTACGCACTGATGTAGCGCGACTGAATTAAGTATTTACTTCTTGTTCATCTGTATATCCCCAACAAAAAGAAAGCCCGTATTCCTTCACGATGAGTTCAAATAGTAGTTTGTGCCCTGCGTGCTCAAATATTCATCGGCATTTCTTATTCAGTTCTCCATGAAATGTAGGACAGTTGATAGGTTTACTCAGAAAAGCTACGTGGCTGACAGCGCTTTAGCGCTACGGAGACGTTTAACACGCACACGCTTGTTTTTATTCCAGTAACGGTACGCAAAGGTAACTGTACAGCACAGAACTTTATTCGATTGATTACTTGTATGACAGTAATGGAATAAAGACCCGGTTATTTCACGGGACTAAAGTACGTTTTTTCATGCGAATAATGTCCGCTGTCGTCCGTCAATCTATAAGAACGCAACACAAACGCTCAAGATAATGTGAAGAAAAAAAAGATGCGGCTTCGCGTGAAATTACTACGACATGAATCTAAAGTACGCCGTTTGGATTAATTTTGACCATCAGGCTCTTTAACGCGTACCTTAATTTAAGTACACGGGTGTTTTGTATAAATGTCGCCACAAGTTAAAATTGCGCAAGGCAACTGAGTTTTGTGGTTTCCGCGTCACTACATTTTCTGTTCTTTTTAGGGGACAAATTAAGTACCAAAGTATCAGACGTGACTTGACAGAAATATTTCTCTGTAGTGGGACCAGGACAGTACACAACTAAAACTCGTCGCGTAACCTATAAACGACAGTGCCGAAGTTACACACCTAACCACAACGCGCAATTGCATGAGAGCCTTTTTTTACCACCGAGCGGCTAAAAGGCTATATTCACATGAGATTTAATACTTCTCATCTTTAGGGAAACGCCAAGTGCACTAGGCAATGCGCTTGGGCCACGGAGCGGCACCTACACTGATATGACTTTCGTGAACGGAGGATACGACGACCACACACAGCACTCTCGACAAGTGCACTCACTGATCTTATTACAGTACATATACAGCCGGTAAAGGCCAAATGCTTCTTTACATCGTGTTAGGTATCCGTGCGAGCGGTTAAAGTAGCACTAACGCAACGGAACAAACCGCCTTTTGAGCACCTGCATGACGTACGCGCGCATGCAAACACAACGTGGCTAGCAGACGACGCATGGAGCAATCCACACTAGGCGCGGTTCAGCCAGAAGCCGCCAGGCGGCGACTCCGCTCGATCTCGCGGCCAATACTGCCCCCTCCCCTCCAGTGAAACTGGGGAGGAGGGCGCAGTAGCCGCTATCCTTGGCCACAGCGGACAGCACGTGGCGTGCACGACCACACGTCGGCACGGTTCGTCCACCACGTAACCAAGGTCCCGGTGTTGTCCATGGCAACTGGGGGCTCCGGGGCACCGCATCCATTTTCGGGTTAGCAGTCGTCGTGGCAGCCGCCTTGCTGCCACCGTTTGTGGTTGCCTGCTCTTTCCTGTTGCTGACCTCTGGTTCTTCCTTCCTATAAGTGTATAGAAGCGTATAGACAAGTATAAAAGCGGCGGCTGCAAGCGCGTCGTCCGTAGAAGAAGAAAACGAACGATGGCACGCTCGCAGCTCGCAGTTGTGGCCGAGACTCGGCAGAGTAAAGATGGTTGCTGGTTTGTCTTGGTCTCCTCCCTGACGGGTTTCTGGGCCAGCCACAGCCACGACACCCCACATAGCTCGCGCTAGTCTGTAGCAATTCGTCGTACAGTTACTTGCACTCCTCTGAAGAATGCGGGAAGAACGTGTTTTACCCGTCCCACGTTCCTAAGAGGAGCGCAAGTTTACCACAAATCCTATGTTTTTATCGTTACTTTACCTTCAAATTTTCGCATAAAAATAAGAACCGTTACAAAACATTATTTTTTTAGTTCCGGAACAGAAACGGAACTTTTTTCGGTGGAACGAAACTAAAACCGAAACGAAAAACATTTCGTTCCGACACCCTGCATCCACCATTGCGATGAATCACTACTGAAAGCTGACCAACCACCACTGAAGCTATAGTGACAGTACTAGAATATGTACCGTACTTACTCGAACCTAGGCCGCTCTCGATTGTAGGCCGACACTCGAAATTCGCAAGGCCAGAAAAGAAAAAACTTAATCATGGTACTCGAATCTAAGCCAACCCCCCACTTTCGCGCATTGTTTTTTATAAAAAAACATCAGCTTAGATTCGAGTAAATACGGCACATACATTTCAGATTCAATTAATGGTTGCCTGCACATTTGTATAATGCCCCAACTGCTTTGACACTAACGCAAGGAAGCAGCAGCCAACGAAAATAAATATGAATATTTCAGCCTGCCATACATGGAGAACACGTGCAAGCATCCAATGTTCATATGTGAAAGACAACAGTGTTAGAGGAGAGAGCCTGGTGCGGATAATAGAATTTTGACACAGCAAGCCTGTGATGTACACTTCACTACATAGTCAAAAGTCTGATAAAAACTTGTCAGATGGGGAAGGTACCAGATTAACATATTAGAACGCGCCTCAAATTTTTTAAAAGTACATAAAATTGATGCTTCGGGACCACTATGGCCCCATTGCTCACACTAAAAAAAGCATCAGTGGGGCGCCTATGTATAGCCTATGTGCCACAGCGTGCAGGTAGGGCAAATTACCAAATGTACAGCTAGTTCCACATTTTTCCGATTTCATAAAGATTCCATGAGCAAACATGAAGATTACTACTTTGTAGCAGATAGAGTGTATTCAGATAACATCGGTGCATGTCTGTGGACCCCTTTAATTTTGCTGAAAAAAAAAATATTTTGCTGTACGAGTCCCTAGGGCCACGAAACCAATGTTAGTTTTGCGGAAAAAAAAAATTTGCCTAGGTCAAAAAAATTTGGATGGAAGTCTTCACTCAGCAGAACTGCTTTTCGCGACTTTCCCGAAAATACGATTTTAACGAGACCCTACAAAGAAATTATTGCAGCTGCGAGTCAATTTTTCTTGGCTTACTGTGAGTAACGTGCATTTATAAAATGTTATGTTGCAGTTCTGTTGCCCATAACTTATGCAAAAGAAATTGCAAATACGGCACCCATTGCTCAATAATGCTCTAATTTCAGATTTTTTCACTCCGCGTCTATAATACTCGAAATTTCCCAAATTTTCCAGAGATTTGCCACGCATTAGGTTAACCATTGTGCTAAGTATGATTGCCGAGGATGATGTCAGACGCAAACCATAAATGCATATGGTAAGAAACGTCTCTAAAAATAAAATACTTCGAAATTCAGTTTAAAAAAAAGGCCATCTTCAATTTTCTTTAAACTCCCCAGAATTAAAGCCAAGCATGTGCTCTAACTTAATCTCTAAAAACATGTTGCATTATTTTTGTTAGATAGGAGTTACAAAGCCACCAAAGTGTCCAAATTGACGTCAAGTTCACACACAACCACTTAAAGGGGTGGTGCCATCAAATTTGTGGCTTGTGCATTCTTTGTTGCAAACATTTCTTATTGATCTAGGAAGCATGAGACACACTCCCAAATTCATGTATTCTCTCGAAACTATTTCACATCGCCTTATTTGTATGAACGACTTTCGGTTTCGGTTTCTGGGCGACAAGTTGGACACCGACATCACCGTGTAGGAAGCTAGAACAAGTGCACCCACAAAGTTGTGACACATGCAGTGCTGCATTGTCTGCTCTCGCACACAGATGCAAGCAACCGTCCGGACGCCTTCAAAACTTGCTAAAATCCTCCATCATCCGCAGATGGTCGGCGAGCTTTCAACAATGACTGGTAAAACCCGTTTTGTCTACGTAACCCAACAGCAGCACCACATTAGTGAAAAGATGTTGCGTGGAGTTTTGCACAAAACTCTTCACAGAATGGTACTGCACTGTTAAACGGAACGTCTCAAACAAAGGTGAAAACCACCTAACGTTATGGAAATTGCAAGCAGTATTGAATCCATTGCAAGAGACTCTTGTCTGCTGAGACAGTCATTTCATAACAACTGACCTACCTTCATTTTAGAGACTAAAAACATGAATTCACTTCACAAGTGCAACCAGTACTTGCTGGAAGCAATCCACACTAACCAGCTGCTGAACTCACTGAATATTGGCATGACTCTGCTGCTCACTACCCGAGGCCAGCAAATGCTGCAATGACATTGCTGTGCCTATAGTCGGGTACAACTTTAAAAAGACAGGAGAGGCCCCGCCCAGATGACCGAAGCGCAGCAGCCAATTGCCTCCGCGACTAAAGAAATAGTCCCGCTAGGCATGTTAGGCATGTTCTCCGTCGGCGGGGTCACCGGCCGTCCGGCTCATGACGTCACCTGAAGTGCGCGCCTATTGGTGGAGGCTCGTATGCATCCGCCTTTGAGGGGAAAATGCCGCTGCCTTCTAAAGTTGTACCCGACTATACCTAATGAAAGCTGTGATGTTGAGAGGGTTCTTTCAGCTGAGGTACAGAGTCGTCCACTTCCACCTTGAACACCGCACCGTGCGGCCAGCACACCGCGGAGCGCCTCTCTTGGTTGCTTGGGTAACTAGCGCGTATGCGCAGTGACAGCTCTAGGCGGAGCCTTCGCCGCGTCGTCTGCTAAAGCGCGGCAGCTCTGCCGAATTGTACTTGCTTTGCGGTGAAGCTAACTTCGCTCTTGCTATGCGCATGCAAATCCAGCATCCGGCACGGTTCAGAAGAAGCGAAGCGACTGCACCTTGTTCCGTCTAGCTTTTGCTGCTAGTGTTTTCTTTCATTTCTGGATGCGATCTCACAACCAATAAACCTCGGTCCGTGCATGAGTAAACTTTCACAGCCGCGCTTGAACTCCTACAACTAAGCAACTCAGCTCCTTTGAGCCCAGTAGCCAGAATGTTCCCGCTGCTCACGCAAATGTTTTTGATCAGCTTCAAAGCTAGGCGCCGCAAAATTGGCGATAAATGCATGGTAAGGTCTGACATAACAGCTTTAAATGTGCGAAAGTTTGGATTGTTACTCGCCTGAAAACAAAAGGATGTGAGCAATTTGCCAATTTCAGAGAAGTTACATTACATTCAGGTGTTATCAGCACTGCTGCCTTCATGCGCTAGCGAATTTAACTCGCCAATACGCCGCCCTAATTTGCTACTCATTTGCAACCATGCTTATTCGTACCATTCATGCAGAAAAATGAAGAAGCATTCTAATAGAGTTTTCAGCTGAACTCATATCACGCGATCAGTTCACCAAAGAAGCGCCGCTGACAAATGATTACTTCTGTAAGCAGGCGCTGAATAATGCTTGACTCCCTTTTTATCGCTAGGTGACCCAAAGCACCACGTATCGCTTTATATATTTCTTGGCTCAAAACTTTAGCACGAAGCAGAAAGTTTTCCGTGAGCCTTCAATTCACAGCGCAAACTTATATTTTTTTATTGTCGACTTTGTGTCGCCAAACTTTCAGCTGATGAAAACAACCGTGTGAGTAGCGGGAATATTCTAACTGTACGGCACAAAGCATCTGAGTAGCTTAGTTGCGGGAGTGCCAGCCCGGCTTGGCGATCTTACTCATGCACGGGCCAAGGTTTATTACTTTTAAGATCGCATGCAGAAAAAGAAAACAGTAGGTAAAAAAGCAGTGCGGAACGAGGCGCAGTCGCTGCGCTTCTCGATTTCCATGAGATTAAGTTACCTTCATTGAAGAGCAAGCGCGATTAGGCGGAGCCGCTGCGCTTTAGCAGACGACGCGGCGAAGGCACCACCTACAGTTGTCACTGCGCTTGCGTGCCCCAGCCGCCAGCGAGAGACGCTCCGCGGAGCGTTGGCTGCACGGTGCGGTGCTCAAGGTGGAAGTGGATGCCTCTGTACATCCAAAGGTGAGACAGCTCTCGAATGAAGACCAACATGCTGCACATGCAAATGGCAATGTACGTTAACAAGGACGCGTAAAAAATCGGTGATCAGCTTTTTGTGAATTAAATGTGTCTTTTCCTAGATGTTATCAAGGCTCTTTACTGTCCTTTTGACTTATCAATTTTTGTAAATGTATTTCATGTAGCATTTCTAAACTAAACCCCCCCAAAAACATGCAGTTCAATGATGGTTCCACGAAAAATGTGATTTTCTCAAATTACCAGCTTGAAAAATAGCACCCAATTTTTACCCTCTAATTTGAAAAAATATAAAGCACAAAAACAAACCACCGTAGTTATGCAATTTGTGTTAGAATGCTTTGGCTTCCTGTGCGACACAATTTGTACAAACCTCACCACCAGACAGGCATAGATGAGACTCTGGCTAAGAACATGTGCAAGGTTGTAACCAAGCTGATCATTGCGCATCATAGCAACAATAAGGCCATCGTCATCACCATGACCAAAAAATAATGAGCCACCGATCAAGACAACAAATGTGTGTGTGTGTACCTTTCATCACATTTACCACCAATCATAACAAGAAACGAGTTCATACATTTGTTCATATTTGTGTGTTATGTGCTAGACAGCTTCACTGGTAACCTGCCTTCACAAAATGTAATGGCTCGAAATTTTTATCACAATTTTATGCACCAATTCAGTCATACACACAACACATTGTAAACAGTGGTAGTTTAGCACAATAGCAATAATACGCCAGCAAACGAGCAAGGCCTTATCTATAAGAAAGCAACATTGTGCTTATAAAGCCCCTGTTGCTGTGGTTCGTGTTTGTGCACTCAGCATGTATATGCACTGCGCATAAGCACCACGGCTTGACACAGGTTGCCAGTTCCCTTAGTCACAGTGACGGCAAAGCCGCCTCTCAGCAATCACTCCTTTTGCCTTGAATAAAGTGGGGATGCCTAATAATATAGATTGTAATATCAAGCACGAATTATGGTGCATGTAAAGAACAGAAGACTGTACAGCAATCCGAATGGCTCCTTTGCACAGTATGAAGGCCTGTCCACCAGGCTGCACAACAAACCGGTTTTTGCAACATTGAAACACATTTTAAAAATGCAAATCCTGTTGAAACTGCAAGTGTGCTAGATTCTATCACTATAATTTACGGTCCTTCCATTTCCACTAGGATATGATAGCACGTTCTAGCCAGTTAGTTCTCTGTGTTTCTAACTTAGAATTATTATGTTTAAGCTGTTGCATTAACGTAGACAGAACTTTCAATGGCAAACTTGTAAGGCATATTGGGAAACACCCAATGGCTCTCTATTGATGAATAAAAGGCTTTTACAGGGCTCTAAAATTGCCAAAGCTCCGAACGAGTGTGACTATTGGTGTTGAATCCTTCGTCTGAGGCAAGCTTTGAGATTGGGCTAGTTGCTAATCCATCTTCAACAAAAAGGGTAAGAGTGGACAACAGACAAAGAAGGGAACAAAGACAACCGTTCCCTTTGTCTATTGTACACTGCTGCACTGTTTGTTGACGATGAACTTCGTTTGAGATTTCTAGTCTCACTGATATAAGTCGTATCAAAGTTCATGCGTGGAATTTTGTAGATTACCCCTGGTAACTTTTATTGCTCCAAGAGGTCTTTAACATGTGTGAGCTGTCATGTTACCTAGTTTTTTGGCATCTGGGAAATTCTCACACAATTAGTGTAAAAAAATCTTGCAAGTGACTCACTTATTCCCTGCACCATGGGATGCCCACATACTTTTGCTGTTCCCGTTTGTCCTCCCAAAGAATCAAAGCGCTCTTTCGACAAATAGTTTCCAGGAGGTTACCCACAAAATGCGTGAACTGTGACACATCCTACATTAGTGGAACGAAAAGTTCAAACAAACAACAAAACACCATAAAAAGTGCCTTGAGAAAGGCAAGACATGCTCAAACACTGGTGGATAATTATTCATTACTAACCAAGCGATTAATTTGGACACCACTGCTCTAATCGCAATGAAGAAAATCTTTATACATCTGATCTCAAATGTGGTATGTGTGCAACTTACTTTAGCTGTACATGTGTTGACCTACCCAGGATATACACCAGCACCCACTGGCACCTAGGCCATAAATAATCACCCTCTTCGCATTCTTTATTGTGAACAGGGGGCCCATAGTGGTTCTGAAACGTTAATTTTAATTGTTGCCTTTTCAAAAGGTACCTCACATACATGAACCCATTTCGTCGACAGGTTTTCATTCGTCCACTGAAACAGATCGAGATAGCAGTGACTTGTGGGCTTTCATTTATTCAAGGGTAACAAAAGTTACCTAACAACGTCATAGTGAGTTGGTTGTCACTGAGAAGATGCGGACACTGGCGGTTTTCTGAATTTGGTATCACTACATACTGATGTTTCAGTCAAACATTTCTTTTCCCATGCCTTGAAAACACTCTCTTACTCTATTAGTGGCCTTCGGTGAGAAAGGCTAGGATGCTTGTGTCACTACCACTGCCATTGTTGATGAACCATTCCACGGACATTGGAATGGTTTATCAAAATTGTCTCTAACATACGAGCCAGCTCATGTGACGGCACATGCAAGCCATGTATTCTCAAATGCCTCTACTAAAAATGGCACCACGTTGCCTCACTCCGCTAAACCTAAATACTGAAAAGCATCCTCACTGTCCATGTATGTCACCGTCTTAAAGAAAGGGCATTAAATTTCAAGGCCTTGTTTTCCACTGTGTATAATGGCCACATGCAAGATCACTAAAAGGTGTGCACGTAAAAGGTGTGCACGTGCTTAACGTGCATTGTCACCTTCATTTCGGTATTTTCCCTGTATCTCAACATCGTGTGAACGCCTTGTCAATAACAACAGTCAGGTATTTCAGATGAACGCATATACACGGGAGAAAATTGCTAGGAGCACTTACAACTAAGTTTTAAAATTCGTTAGAATGCGGTGCGGACGGTACGCATCTACATACCGCTTTAATCGGGTCTGTTGGCAGTGCAGGTTTACCGTGCAGCAATACGGATATGCCATATCGTCGTGGTCGGCATGTCAGTATTTTAACCCGCAAGACCTCTACCGCATCACTTTACCGCAAGCAATGAGCAACTAGCGCGGCTAAAAAGTTCTTAAAAAAAGCTGCGTGCCGACCACGACGGTACGGCATTTCCCTCAGCGGCGCGCACCAGTATGTCAGCGTAAACTTACCTCGGCGTTCAAGATTCGAACACACGGCAGGCGTTTCAGCGTAGCCGTCAGCTTGCGGTTCAGCAAGCGCGTTTTCTTGATCTGGCGCTCCGCATCGGCGTCTTCAGAGCTGCAGCAACGTGGCAGCACTTTGAAGACGTATACACCACGGGGGCCACATCGTGCTGCAGTTGCAGAACTAACTTCTAAAATATAAAGAAAATACAACCTTCAGTGACTGATGGCAAGCATCTCACAATTTCAGAATACGTACCCCTATATTGTCGCATATATCTTGAGGGTCCGCGTTGGCACTGCAAACGTCGTTACCACCAACGTACAAAACGACAGTCTACGCGCTGAAAGTGCATCGCAGAGACGGCCTCAGCCATTCGCACAGCGTCAAAACCACCAAAACTAAATGTGCAGGTCTCGACGGATGTTTTCAAGTGAAGGCGACTCCTGCACATGAATTTAACCTGGCTGTCGTCTATCACCACACCGCGCAAAGAAGGCATAACTCAAACAAGGCCGGCGACTGCGGTGAGGGTACCGAGTAGAACATAGGCAAGTAAAGGCTGGGGACAAGGCCGAGGAATCGTCGGATCTTTCCCTAGCTACAACAGTACCTGTCTAGGGGCAGGGAGTACCTCCCTATGGGAACGTCAGATCCGGTTTCGCGCCAAACCGGGAGAGCCCCGACTCCGGGGATACGCTTTCATGGGAATGATCGGTACTACACAAATTTGCCTAGTCTTGGTGCTTGCGGCTTCAAACGTACTTGTGGCTTTGTTTATTGCTGTGTTTTGGCGTTCGTGTCGGATAAAAGAATAGACCGTTGTGAACTTCGTGACCAGGTTTGATTTGGTGAGCCTAAAAAAGTTAAAGTGGTGAAGTGGAACTGCAGACTTTTGCTGAACTTTGTTTTGCGACAAAGCGGATGCAGGCGACGCGCAACCAAACGGAGCCGAAAGAACGAAGTTTAGACAAATTTGTGTACTACCCATCATTCCCATGTTGGCTGAAGCGTCATGCGTTGCAGCTCCCATAGACACTAGCGCCAGAGTTCCCTCTAGTAAGTATTGTAGGAAATTCTATGATTGAAAACGCACCTATCCGGCAGGCCGCGCCTTTTTTTTTTATTTAGCGGCCGTGCTTCAGAAGATGCGCTCTCATCAAGAAATAGTCCATTGGTATACCCGCCCGTAATATGATTTCTTCTCGCCTTCAGGATGAGTAATAAATGAAGATGCTTTGTGCCTCAGATATGAACCCCGTTACACGGTTGTAATTTCTTCTGGATCGCTTATCCTCTGTCTTTGCTTTTTGTTGTTTTATTTGCAGCCTGTCACGACGCCTCACGCGCGGGCTCGTGCTCGACTCGCAGGAGCGCTTAGAACGAAGAAAGTCAAGCGCAAGACGCGCGTACTCACACATCGTGCTGACTATAGTGTACTAGAATCTAGTACACTATAGTGCTGACTGAACTTCTTGCATGGCTTCCGCAGCGTTGCACGCGATGTACGAAACGGAGCATAGAGTCATCCATGATAAAATCAAGGACCACTCAAGCATCTAGGAAAGACAAAGTGATTGCCACCAAGGTCAGAGCACGATGAAAACAGCACGCCGCGCTGTTCGCGTTTCTTTCGATCGCCCCTGTATGGTGAATGCGGCCACGTGTAGAGTGATAACATTTCAGCGTCTGAAGTGAACAGATCACAAACGATATCGTTTTTTCTTCCACTATTTCGCGTCCTGGCTGACGACTCTTCCGCCAGGCGTCGTTAGCGATGATGACAAAGTATCGCTGCCGGAAAACGCAGCTGAGCGTTTCGGCGGTGCCCGTGGCGCAAAGCGGTGACACACGTGTGAAGTGTAGAAGACGGCTCGTCAGTTTGTTGACGTCACAGCTTTGGCAATCTTCGTGACGTTGCTGTCATGTGATTACTCGATTATGTCGTCACACACAAGTTTTCTAACTCTTGGCGGGAGTTTCCGAAGTCTTCATGCGAAGCTTTTTGGTGTGTACGCTGCATTATTTACACTCTCGCTCACCAACATCATCGACGGTGCGTGCAGGTGATTGGCCACGAGATCATGCACGCCTACGACGTCGACGGTATGATGGTCGACGATTTGGCCAAGCGAGTCGAGTTCGGGAACGCTTCGACCATGGTCGAGTACGAGCGCAAAGTTTTGTGCCTCCGCAAGTCGTACGAAACGGTGAGCCACTACCGTCCCGAAATATGGAGTCGTATACGCGCAACATCTGCTGCAAACAGTTGGAGATGAGCACTAGAGCGGTTCGTGTTTGTGCGTGGTGGTTTGCTGCGCATGCGCCGCAGCTCGACATGTTCCACTGGTTGCCCGCGAAGGCAACCCCGCTTTTCCAGAGTGCTACGTTTTTGTTTTTTACCTAGTCGGGAAACATTACACGTCCTCTAATTACAAACACTAATCACGGTGCGCATGAAAGCATCAGACTACGTACAGGAAACTGAACGGCTTCATAATCCAGCTCCAAGGCCCTTCTTCTTGACTGCGACAAACCGATGTTTTGTGACTTTTAGACGCGATTTGAAAATACAAATCCTACTCAGATCACCAAAAAACGATGCTTCAATCTGTCACTATAATTCCTCTCCACCAGGCCAGTTGTCACACGTTCTGGCCAGCTGTCAGTCCCTTTAAAGGGGCACTAAGGAAAACAATGAAGCGGTTTAGATCGATAAATTGCACTCTGCGAACTCTAATGTCATTAATTTCGCCATCATACGTTTATTAATAGAGGAGAAAATCAAGTTTAAAGTTGCACTTTTAAGTTTCGCCCCGAAATCTCCCCGCGTGACGTCATGGATTTCAAAGCGTATTTATCGTATTTCGGCGCCATTGCCTCAACAAAATTACCCCGAAACTTGGTATGTTAAGTCTACGGCCCCCTCAGAGGACAATGTACTTCATTTTTACCGATTAGGAACTACGTAGTCCCTAGTAGGCGCCGTCAAAACATGTGACGTCACGGCGAATGGTGCGGAAACTTCAAGGTGGCGTTGCCACCCACGTTTTGTTTTTGCGCGTTTTCTCGCTTACTAAGCGTCTCCTCGCAGCAAGCGTGGTGTTTTTGGTATCGTGAAAGAGTACTTTACTAATATGAGAAAAATCGTTTTGTTCTTTAGTGTCCCTTTAAGAAAGAGGAATGACGAGGAGCAGCCGTTTTGAAGCACGAAGCCACATGGAAACCCCTATGCCGATTTCTCAGAAATAAAGCTTCTTCAGCTGCCGAAAAATTCGTCCTGGTCCGGGGATCGAACCCGGGACAAGTTGTCGACTTAACTTTCTTAACTGCTCCGCCACCTTGCACGATTCCGCAGAACCGGTTTGCAGTATTCTGTGTCCATGCGCTTCGAGTTTTCCATTAATTCGTCCTCGCGCTGCCAATTACTTGCTAGCTTCCTGGTTAGCTCAACTGGTAGAGCGACCGCCCCGGAATGGCGTTGGTCCCGGGTTGAATCCCTGGACCAGGACAGATTTTTTCGGGAACTAAGAAGATTTAATTCTGAGAAATTGGTATGGGTTTCCTTGTAGCTGTGTGCTACAAGACGACCGGTTGTCAATTTACTTTGCTTGAACCAGTTCGGGCCGACCGACTAAGTAACCTTCGAGATCTCTATAGCCGTTAATTTCGCGAATATGGGTCCTTTAGTAAAAGAAAACACGGTGCCCGAGCGTTCATTTTTCGAATTCGTGCCTAAGCAGAGAAGCACCTGACTGTCAACGTGACGCCATTGAGACCAATGTTGTTTCTCACTTTGGACACATGGTTCAATAACATTTCCCCGAAGATTGCCACGTTGAGCCTTCGCTAACTGCACTAGAACATAATGAAATTCAGTTTTTAGAGGCAAGGTATTACCTAGGCCCAAGGAGACGCCGTCAAAATCTATATGACGTCACGGCGCGTTGGTGCGGGCACGGCCATGGCGAGACATTTTTTCTCCTTTTTGCGCATTTGCTGAGATACCAAGTGCCATATCATTCAAAGAGTAGCGCTCTTGACCTGCACGATAATTTAACGGTAAAAATTAATTACAGTGTGTGTTATTCGAACCGGAAACTCAAAGGGATACTGACAACGAAAACTTTCAGTTCTTTTCTCGCGTCGTATGAAAAGCTAAGCCCTCAAGAGCGTATAGAAAATGTACTCGTAAGCCTGAGTGCACCCTGAAAAAGTAACCACAGCATGTTCTTAAAAGCTGCTTTCGCTTCCTACTGTACCCTGACGTCACAACACGGAACGAGCTTCTCGTCACGTGCTCGCGCAAAATATCGGGATGTTTCCACGGCCGCTGCGCTTCGTCTCAATAGTCAAATCGTGGTTTTGGGACGTTAAACCCCTACAACTGAACTCAATCGCATTGCCTCGTCTTGCGCGAGGTCTTGCGCCGCTTTGACAAAATTACACGTCCCAGTGTGGTCAACGAAAAATTGCACCAGTTCTAGGCCGTGAAAATCGTCGTACAGCAAAGCTGTTAGCGCGCGAGTGTATGTGATCGAGCATCATCAGTGTGATTTCTGTCATCATCATATTCACCGTCATTTCGAGCACCATCATCATTACCGTAATTTCATTTGATTTTGTTTCTTTATTGATTCCCTCTTTGGTCACGTGACCGCGGGGAGAATGAATGGTGGAATTGTAGTAGTGACTACTACTACTACTACTACCGCAACCGCCACCACCACCACTACTGCTCGCCGCTGTAGTGTAGCGGTCAAGGTGCTCGGCTGCTGACTCGAAGGTCGCGGGTTCGATACCGGCCGCGGCGGTCACATTTCGATGGAGGCGAAATGCTAGAGGCCCGTGCACTGTGCGACGTCAGTGCACATTAAAGAACACCAGCTGATCGAATATTCCGGAGCCCTCCACTACGGCGTCCCTCATAATCATGTCGTGGTTTTGGGACGTTAAACCCCACATATCATTATTACTATCATACTACTACTACTGCTGCTATACTACTATTACGACGGCGCAGGGTGGACTAAGACAGCTTTGCTATAAAAACGCTCTCACACCACTCGCAGGCCGGAGAGAATGCCAGGCAACTTGACGACATCACCGACTCCGAAGGCTTCGCCGATTTCTCGGGACTACAGTTGGCCTACGCCGCCTACCGCACCCTGCCGGCCGCTGAGCGGGACGCGACGGTGCCTGACGTCGGCCTGAGCGCCGAGAAAACCTTCTTCGTGGCGCACTGCCTCAAGTGGTGCGACCTGGTCAAGCAGCGTAAGCCGGGAGGTCGCTACTGGCCCGGCAGGTCGCGCTGCATCGTGCCGCTGCAGAACATGCCCGAGTTCGCGACCGCCTTCGGATGCAAAACCGGGGACCTGATGAACCCCTCAGAGAGATGCGCCTTCTGGTAGAGGACGCGAAGATATGCCTTCATTGCACGTCTAGTCTGCGCGCCTGGATTGTATATATAGCTGCAGCATATATGGTGGTATTACTGCCGGTTTTTATCTCTTACTATCTCTTTCCGCACTTATATCTCTCGTTATTATTTCCTGTTCATCCTATCGACTCCTCTTGTCTCACTGTTCTTTGAAAGCTTTGTTTTGTATATGTTCGTATTTATCAATATATTTTCGATATCAGTACATGCTCGATCAAAATATGTTCAGTTTGTATATCGCGCCGCTGCAGAACATGCCCGAACTAGAGCACTGCACGGGCTCGGGCCTAACCGAAAACCCGGGCCCGGCCCGGCCCGTGGGCCGGGCCGGGCCGGGTAAAGTAGTTTTCACGGCGGGCCCGGGCCGGGCTCGGGCCTGAAGCTCCGGGCTTAGGGCCGGGCCCGGGTTTGAGGTGGCGGGCTCGTGTCGGGCCGCGCTTGGACTTTGCACCATTCTTAAAGGGTCACTAAAGTGAAACACTGAATTTGTTTAGACCGATAAAGTGTACTCTCAGAACCCGAACGTCATTAATTTCACCATCAATGAGTTTATTAATAAAGGAGAAAATCAAGGTCAAAGTTCCATTTTCAAATTTCGCGCTGAAATCTCCGAACGTGACGTCACGGATTTCAAACTGTATTCGTCGTATTTTGGGAACATTGGCTCAACGAAATTTCCAGAAATTTGGTATGTTAAGTGTTATGACCCCCTCAGAGGTCAATGTACTTCATTTTTACCCACTATAAACTACGTAGGGCCCAGTAGATGCCGTCAGAATATATGACGTCACGGAGTTTGCTGCGTGAATTTCAAGTTGGCGTCGTTACCTGCCTTTTCATGGGAGTTTTCTCTCTTACCAAGAGTCTTGTCGCGGCGAGCGTGGTGCTTTTGGAATGGTAAAAGAGTAATTTACTGATAATAGAAAAATCGTTGTTCTCTTTAATATGCCTTGTTCCGCATACGCTGTGCATGCATATATGTCCCACATTTTATCTCGAAAACACGCTTTTTTATGTGGGGTAAGCTCTTTGGAGAAGTTTTATGATGGATAAGTACTGAACTTCTTTTGCTTCTTGCATATGAGCTACTTGATTTATCTGAAACGGGCGAGCTAAAAGTAAATAGACCAGGCACTTATATGTAACATATCGCTATTCCGTGCTTTATTTGCTTTCGTTATTATTTTATTTCCCAAATGTTACTCTATAATCGCAGTAATAAATGTAATATAATAAAATCAGAGCTCCAAAGCGGGGATACATTGTTGAATGTACAACCCCCCTCTAAAACAATAAGACTGCACGGAGTTTTGATACATAGAATCCCTATAAAGGCACTTGTTTTTCCGTGACTCTGTGACGGCTCCCAGTGGTCATCAGGCGCGAGATGGACATGCACAGCCTGCTTTGTGTGCCCACATTGTTAACGTCTGAGCTTTCGTCTTGTTCCGCCATATCAGGGTTCTCAAACTCACCTCAGCTAACGGGCCGCATTCGCGAAAATTAACCCCTGCAAAAGGCTAGGGCAATGACGAAGGTAGGAGGGTGGGAACAGGTTGTTTTAAAACTACCGTTATTTCACAGCAGACCTTTCCCATATCTCATACACGGGATCATTTCTGAAGGGGATTTGGCGGCAGGATTACAACAACATATTGTTGCAAAATAGTGCGGAACGGAGCAACTTGGAGCGCGCCAGACTCTATCGAAGAAGAGGAAACCGATGGTCATCGAGGGCACGTGCACGTGGCCGGCGCAGCAGTTCGCCTTTAGTATTGCCATTAACGGACGTCTCCGTTTCACGTCTGGGCAACCAGTCATTTCGTATCACCCATAGTGACTAAAATCTGGACGCCGATTCTGAAATATAGCTTTTGTTTCACGGTTATGTATCAACACACGGTGACCACAGGGGGTGCCTCACGAAAAATATGCTTTGGATCTGTCATGCCTGTGTATCTCAGGAACATACTTATAAAAAAAATGGGATGAAGGCAGTCATGTGCGGGCGGAGAGCCGCTAGCGAGAGGTTCGCGAGCCGCGTGTTTGAGGCCCTATATAGTGCGCTATATAGTGCGAGATCTACATGATACTGCCGCAAAAGCGTTGGAATGTGCAGGAATAGAACAGGTCCATTAAACAAGGTGTGGGGTGAAGTATATTCGCTTGACGAAATATCTGCCTTGAAAAAGGATAATGACAGATTCCGTGCCGGGTGATGTCCCCTTACCTCGAACCATATGCATCCAATGAGTAAGCTTCGAGAAGCTTAGTCGCGCATCTATTACCAAACTCGAGCGAACCCCGAAAATATATCGAAATTGCTTCGTCCACTTCCTGCCAGTCCTAACCGCGTAGTCCAATGGCCAGCTTCTACCGATACAACATAGCTGGGAAGGCATAAACCATTATAATATGGATAAAACGAGCACGGTGGAAACCGTGCATAACATACACTGCTGAAAACTACAAGGAGAAGCCCTCAAAGAGGAGTTTTATAGACGACATCCAAGAGTGGCACGACGTTCGGGAACGAGAGAAGTGAAGGGATGAGCTGGACAGCTATGGTCATTCTGCAGAGGTCCACAAAGACATCCTAGATTTGCTCCAGTGGTGGAAGCTAAGAACAACGACTGCCGACGCCTTCGCAATTGGCAAGGCAGATGTGGTGCGCCCGTCCGGCTAGCGCGAGCAGTGCAAGAAGCTTTAGCGCGGCAGGATATGTGATGCAACAGCGCATGGCGTGCTTAAATCGGGAATGTCTTGATACTTTGATTTTTCGCACAATATGTGAAGAAGTAAACTGTAAACTATGCCATGAGAAACTTACAGTCTGTATATACTAGCAGTGGTATGGTGTATGAAAATAGTGCTATGACAAATAGTTTTTTCTTCCTTTCGGTTGATTATACGCATACACGTGGTGCACGCGGTTCCATACCTTTGCCCAGATTAGTGTATTTACAACAAAGGTCACAAATTTGTTTTTTCCCCCTGTTTCTCTTGCTCTGGCAAGGTGCTACAATGGTGAAGACGGGTACTATACATATCGAGAAGGGTGCATGGTTGGCTTTGTGGCTAGAGCATGCTATAAATTACAATAGGTTATAAAGTGCAATAAAAACAAAGTGAAGTGAGCGTTTTGTTCTCTGCCAAGCCAATCTAGAGCACGTGCTCTGGCGATGCTCCGTGTTACGCGGCGGCGAAGCCATCGCGCTGTCCAAATGGGAGGCTGCTATTATATACCAGCTCCGCGCTAGAAGAGCAGCTATATGGGCAGGCCAACGGGCCCGCGACGAAGCAGAGAGACTCGGTCTTTCTGTTCCGATGTCGGAGCGGCCCGCAACGTGCTAGAGCGCGTTCCGATGGGCCATAATAAAGTTTATCCATCCATCAATCCATCCTTTGTTGTTATTGCGCTCCCTATCGAAACTAAACTCGTGCTGCAAATCACTCTTCTTGCTACAATGTGTGCTACAAAACACCCTTCATGATCCCCAGTGTATATGCAGAACAAATAGGTACAGTATACCACTGCCGAACAAACATTCATTGTATTCATAGTATGTCCGCTCAACTGTTTGCACCGTGAGCCCCTTTTTACAAGAAATTACCGTAACTATGTTAAAGTATAATTGTTAGCAAAACATGCGCCAACAAAGCTTAGATATTTGCCACTTAAAACACCCTGCTGTCGATTCCATGTTCGGGCATCACCACCTAGATTACTGGGTCGGGCCTCAGTCGGGCCTGATCTGTGGTCGGGCCGGGCCGGGCCGGGTAGGCGAAATCTTTTCTCGGGTTCGGGCCGGGCCCGGGTCTTATTTTGAGTCACCGGGCCGGGTTCGGGCGGGTAAATTTGAACGAGGTCCGGGCCCGGGCCGGGCCCGGGCCGAAAATTACGGCCCGTGCAGTGCTCTGGCCCGAACTCGCCGCCGCCTACGAATGCAAGGAGGGGTACCCGATGAAACCCCCACAGAGATGCGACTTCTGGTAGAGGAAGCGAATATATACGTTCCAGTGCTCATACACTCTGCGCGGCTGTATTGAACTGACGCGCAGAGTGTATGGCGCGTTGCTATTACTGGACTATCCATGCCGTACTAATCACAGATCAATGTGCTTCTTTTTAACACTCAAGTGTCGCCAAGCGAAAGTGTCCTCAATCTGCGATGCTCATGATGAGATTCATGATGTTGATTTATAAAATAATGTTTAATTTTATGTCTTCTCATCTCTTCCCCCGCTTATATCTCTCATTATTATTGCCTGTTCCTCTTATCGACTCCTCTTGTCTTACTGTTCCTTGATCTGTTGTTTTGTATATGTTATACATGTAATAATTGTTGGGGTGTTACGTCCCAAAACCACGATGTGATTGTGAGGGAAGGCATATACATGGAGGGCTCCTGAAATTTTTACTATATGGCGTCTTTAACGTGCACCTAAATCTAAGTACACGAGCCTCTAGCGCTTCGGCTCCATCGAAATGGGTTTGTATGTCTTCGCATTTCTTTGGTATTGCTATTAATGCTTTAGATGCCTCACCAAACGCGAAAAGTGACCGTCGGCGTCGGCATCAACTCGAGTGAGGCAAGAAATCAGCTGTGATGACGTCCCCCTATCATGTCATCATGACGCCACAGGATGAGGTCACATGGTCAGAGGTGGGCCGATCCTGGAGGCACTGCGAAACCCACGTGAGACATATTTGAAGTTTTAAGGCGCGAATAAGACACGGACGAAGAATAGGAACACACACGCGGAGCGCCACTTCCAACATAGATTTATTTCGAAAGAGCACAGAACATATTTATACACCACGCGCCGTCAACGTGCCTCAATGCGCAGTCGCATTCAAGTAGAGTAACTCCTTTGGTGATAATGAAATGGAGGCAACGCTGACGCATAGATCACCTGATTCGATTATTTTCTTAGCCTCAATAATTAGTCGTATTGATTTATCAGGACTTCGGCCGACTACCGCGCAGGCGCTAAAGTTCAGAACGCAATGACAATCTACAAGATTGTCATTGCGTTCTGACTATACTATACTATACAAGACCTTGCCTGATAGCTGAGCGGTAAAGACGCTCGCCTTAAGGGGTATTCAGACGGGGGAGAAATGCTCTGGGGGGTAAAGGCGGAGCCTAGTGACGTCAGCTCGCGAGGAGAAGTCTCCACAAATGCCCCCCACTCACACGGACGAGGCAAACGGAGGGGGAGACCAGTGTTACTAGACTACTCTGGTGGCTTGCACCACCCGTTTGACGAGCTGCAGACGACCATCCAGCTGCAGACTGGACACCCACTGCCGCTCTCTGCAGGAGCAAGTGCAACAATGTGGCCAAACAAGAGCCCGAAATTCCGCCACATCCCCCACCGCATGGGGATCGTTTGTCCTTTCGGGAAAAACGTCCCCGTCTCCTCCGAGGAGGCGCGGGGGGGTCACGCCCACTCGCTAATCCGTGACGTCGCGGTCACGTGATACGCAACCCCCCCGTCTCCCCCGAGCATTCCTCCCCCGTCTGAATACCCCTTTACGTACGCGGGTTCGAATCCCGCCGCCTCACGAGAAACTTTTTCGATAAGATTTTCTTTCTTTGTATCTTTCTATCTCTCTTTGTTTCTTTCTGCCTTTCTTTCTTCGCCCTCCTCCTCACCCTCGCATCTCTCATTCGCTTTGTTCTTCCCCCTTGCTATACGCCGGACAAATCGGTGCACGTGTTCTGAGAGCAGAGGAGAAGATGAAGAGGAGGACGAAGAGAGCGCGGTCCGGTTCATGATGATGATAGTCTTGGGTCACGAAATTTTACGCCGAGCTAGAAGAGCTTCACTGTTAGGACTGTCTATGCCCCCTTTCTACGTGTCTGACCTGCTCGGCCGTAGAGGGCAGTTCCACTGTTTCAGGCATCGGCCCAACCCTAGTCGGTGCGCCGATCCTGCCGCTGCCTTGGCAAAGTAAGCCGATTGCGGCGATATTGCGAAATTTAATAATGTAAGTCAACAAAAAAATCACAGCATATCCACGGAGTGAATGATGATGAGTGGGCGAAGCTGCGGAGGTTCATCGGTAAACCGTGAATCTTCCGTGAATTCTGCCCAGTACATCATCACCGACGTGAGATCGGGCGCGTTTATACTAAAGGTTCGACGAGTTATGACGACTTGCAGCTCACTTTCATTTTACATGTACGCTGTGAATTTTCATTGTTTAGAAAACCATTGCTTTAGAAAACATCTGGCGTCTTTCGTTAAGCAGCTGGCGTCTTTTCGTTTTGCTTTAGAAACATCTGGCGTTCTTTCGTTTTGCTTTTAGAAAACATCTGGCGTCTTTCGTTGGTTTATTTCATCAATAAACGGTGTTTTGAACAAAAATTGTATTGTTTAATCACGCACAGGAGAAATCTCACCAGGCACTACCTTGGAAGTAAACAATGGCTGCTAATGGGAATGAGACACAGAAGAAGTCGGCTTTTAGCTAACACTTACACTTCTACTTCTACTAACGTTTCCTACTGGAACATGCCAATGGCTGCTAATGGGGAATGAGAGACAGAAGAATTCGGCTTTTAGTTAACGCGCACGCTGCGAATTTTTTATTGTTCAACAACGCACAGGAAAAATCTCCCACCGGCACCACCTTGGAGGTCAAGATCTGGTACTAGCGTTACGACTGGTTACGCACTACGACTACGACAACTACGAGGGACGAACGGGTGCCGCTTTAAGGAGCTTCACCCCTAAAAGTTCGGCAGATCCCACGCCTTGTGGGAATCGGTTTCATGCGAAGCGGTCAGCCAGTAGTTGTCTATGCTGCATTTTCTGGCTTTGAGCCAAGCTTTCCGATGTGTATCGACGTGTTTTTGCAAGTGTAGTAGTTGTGTGCACATCAGGGCTTTCCAGGCACGTCGATCGCATCAGTGTTTAAAAGGTAACTCATAAGTGCACTTTACGGTGCGATGATGTGAATATCGCACGTAACTTTCGCTAGCGTATTCCGCGGATGTCGGGCAACGCTTGAATATAGAATGCTGAATCAATATGGGATACAAATGTAATGTTTGTTGGACTGCTATAAAAGCGGAGCCAACACTGCAACCACAACTGACGTTAACCAGACAGCTTGTATCATAGGAGTACATATGTGGTGTTTATTGCTTTGTTATAAAATTAGATAACCAACACTGCAACCACAATTGACGCTGCACCGACATTACGGCTGCACAGGGTCTCTTTCCAAAGTATTTTCACGAACTGGCATGGCTGTGCTGTAGAATACCTGACTTCCACGCAGAATGTTAGGGTTCGATTCCTGCAGGGATCCTGATTTCTCTTATTTGCATGGTCAACGCTGCCGATGTCGGTTTTTCTTAACGCCCTCGCATTTAAATTATCAATGTCTGCTCTCGCCTTTCCTGGGTAGCTATAAAATGTCAATCACCTGTGGTGCATACCCGTAAACCTGGCCCGTGGTAAATGGGTATGTGCCACAAGTGTCTGGAGGAAAGGGTTTGACAACGCCATAGGCGATGGGATCTCCGACGTATTTGGACGAAGAATAGCGACGCAAGACGGAAGAGGAAAGCATCGCTAGAACATCGCGGCTAATAAGTTGACATCCTGCGTCATTAGAGATACATCTTTTATGCCTGTTAAGAGTTTACAATGAACAACGACAAACACGATTGGTATAACAGCTGGCAGTAGCCAAGCGTTGCTGGCTCGATCCTCACGACGTCGTCAGGCTTTTGCGATGGTTCGTTGCGTGGGGGCCGACCAACACTTGCATGTGCGTCACGGTTTCCGTTGCGGTTCACCTATGAGGAGCTTCTGATAGCAGGATACGGTGACGTGTACACAACGCCCGCCCTATAGCACGTATCCGCCATCTCTAAAGCTCGCCCTTAGCTTCAACGAATGCCGTCAGGTAGGAAACGAAGGCGGCCTGCGCCAGCAGAGCGACCCATTTGGGCAGCCATGGTTCGCTGTGCTCCGGGAATGTCTGGAAAGAGATGACACGGAAACTGTCAGGTGGCTCCTACAGATGGGTCTGGTAGAAAAAGTTTATTGATCCGATCCGTGCATATTATTTAAGTTCTTCAATATAGCTTCCTTGGGCGTCGATACGGAGAGTACAGCGCAATTCTCTAAGCTCCCTGAAAGTCAGCTGCCATGACCTATCTCCGAGACTCCGTGACCGTCCGTTGGATGGCGAGAACACTGTCGAAACGGTCACCGTTCTGGCTTCTCTTGAGATTTGGGAAAATGAAGTCTGCTGGGCTCACACCAGGGCTGCGTCTTGACTGCATCAGCCTTGATGTGAGCCTGGCATACTTCTTTCTTTTCGCAAAGCTCAAGAGAAGTTAGAAAGGTGACCGTTTCGACTGTGTTCCCGCCATCCAATGGACTGTCACAATGTCTCTAAGAGAGGTCACGGCAGCTATACCTTTCAGGGAGCCCTTTCAGCTTAGGGAATTGCGTTGTACTCCCCGTATCGACGCCCAATGAAGCTATGATAGAGCAAAATAATATGTACCGATTGGATCAATAAATTCTTTCTACCAGACGCAGTCGTATTACCTTACGGATGTACCCTGTACATTAAAGTATTTATGGTGTAGAAGTGAACCAATTGCGAAGTAACAATGAATGAAATGTTAGCTAACTAAATGCAATTAAATCTGAATTAAACGTGAAGTAACACCTTGGTGACAAAGTCTCAGCATGTAGAACCAGTGATGATATCCAGGAGACCGAGAGGTAAGCAGTACTAAAAAGAAGCAACGATGCAGTCGACTGAGGTCAATGTAACTTAATGTCTGGCGGGAGAATTCGCTTTCGTATGCTCACCTTCATCATCGTCAGCTTGACTACGCCTAATGCAGGGCACAGGCCTTTCCCATGTTTCGCCAATAAACCCGTTCCTGTGCTCGCTGCGGTCACGTTATCCCAAATCTGTCCACCTGACCTTCTGCCTCCCCCTTACTCGCTTGCCTCCTCTTGGAATCCAGTCTTACTCTTAATGACCAGCGGTGATATTGCCTACGGGCTACATGCCCTGACATGCCCTGCCCATGTCCATTTCTTTTTTTTTTTATTTCTGCTAAGATGTCCTTAACACCCGTTTGTTCCCTGACCCACTCTGCTCTTGTCTTGTTCCTTAAGATTACACCTATCACTTTTCTTTAAAGCATCCAGGTTTCTGCTCCGTAGAAAAGTGCCGGTAAGATGCAGCTGTTACATGTCTTTCTCTTGCGCCCACCTCAGCGTTAAGCAAAGGGACTGGAAATTTTTATTCCTATCTTCCTATGGACAGTGCGAACAACACAGAGATGCGGCCTGCGCGGTCACGTCGGCTCACCTTGTTGCCGAATATTATAGCCAGAAGTACCAGAACGCCGATAGCCACGTAGATCAGCGTGAGCGGCAGTCGTGTGAGGAAGTCGTTCAGTACACGAACCATTGGCCGCAGGAAGTAGAGGCTCGGCAGCATGCCGGCGAGCACCATCACCATGGACGACCGACTCAGTAGCACCCACATCGTCCATCCGACCAGCCTGTCGACGCTCCACACTTCTCGTCGCAGTGGCACCAGCGAGCAGATTGTCGACACCTGCGCAAGATGGACCACACACGAATTGCCGCTTGTGCTGTGTCGCTGGCTGTGTCGCCTTCGAGATCGTTCCCTTGCTCGCTGTTTAAGAACTCAGCCAATATCTGTCGCGGTATTAGCTGAATGCTGCGAAGTACCCGAATGCTTCCGAATGCTGTGAAGTTCGCCGAGGATTTCAAGCAAGTTTCTGGCTGTCGTCTACACGAAATTGTCAATCCCCTGCTGCGCGCACTGCCATAATGTTTGGCTCACACATTAGCGGGAGCCTTGACTATGTATTGACAGCGTTTTTGTGATTATGTTCGCAGAGTTGTAGGGCCCCTTTACCTCTTAAAGGGGTCTCAGAGGGTGGTTCAGGGCCAGTTTAAAAGTGGTTCAGGGTGGTTCATGATACTTCTATGGAGAAAGGTCCCCTTGATTATGCCACAGACATCCCTCGCAACCACCACTCTTCTTTTGACAGACACATAAGAAGAGGTATTTCTCTGAGCACTTCTGCACAAAATGCCTCCCCGCGCCGAGTAGGGAGAGAGCGACGATCGATGTAAAGTTTATTACGCGCAAGAACAAAGCCTCACTAGGGTATGAACTTACCAGCACGCCGATACCGATTAGGCACAAGCCGAGCATGGCGACGTCCCCGATCATTTCGACGGGGCTGGAGAAAGGCTCGACCGCCCGGCCGACGCTGCCTTCGTCCTCGGCTTCCCTCGACTCGTGGCTGCCAGCGACTTCGAGTTCCTCTTGTTTGACGTCACCCACGGCACTCCGGTCTCCCCCGTTCTCGGCCTGAAGAGAAAGAAAGCAAAATGAAACGTTATGTGCGCTAAAACATCGTTTCCTTCGCCAGGCAAGACTTTCACAAACAAGTGCACATGAAAAGCCTCCTCCTCCTTTTCAATAACTTCTTCAATCATGTCTTAGCTTCTCGGAAGTGACTCTTCGACATCCAAGTGATTGATTCTTTGAAGCGTGGCCTCTGCGATCGGTTTCGGCAGCGGCGCGCTGGCGGAACTGATCGCGGAGGCCACGCTTGGAGTAACGTACACAGATGTATACAGGTAGGGTGATACAGGGCAAGGCTCTTTTGGAGTAGGTACACCAGAACCAACAGCATAACCGCCATGTTTGGACGCCATGTTTTGGACGTTATCCATTTCAGATGGCTAAACAGGGGATAAGCATGGTATTCTGGCAAGACTAGCTTTATCCGCCATCTTTGTACGACGCATAGTTGCCAGCATGGAGAGAAAGAAATAGGAGGGAGCGCACCTAGCCTCTACAAGCCAACCTCCTCGGAAGCCGCTACCTCCTTGTATTCATGTCACAATTCCCATCATGCTCGTGTTTTATTTTGTTTCTTTTTTTGCATAGCTCATTGAAAAAAACAAAAAGTGACGAGCACGCGCGCCTAACGTCCACAAGATAACCTCTTCTGACGCCGTTCCCCCCTCGTGCTCCATGCTCAGTTCACAATCCTCAGCATGCTCCTGCTTCATTTTTTTCTTTTGTAGCTGGGACGAGCTTTCGTAGCTGGGAAAGCTCGTCCTTCCTGCGTGGCGGGAGCCTCATCGTCTCTGCAGGCATTTCCATAAAGTTGTGCTCTCTCTCTGTCGCTGGGCTTCAACATTGTCACGTAATGCTCTCTTCTATTTTTCATTTTCCTCCATAGTTGCCACGGTTACGGTGGGGTGAGCAAGGCGTCGCTATTTAGGAATACGCAATAGTAGCCTTGACTGCTCATCGATGAATTAAAAGCAATGTCCACCGTTCTGTGAGGAATCTAGGAGCCGGCTGGCGGACGTGATCCCACACAACACTTTCGTCCATAGGAACCGTGCTGCAATACTTACCGAGTCGCCGGCATGTCTTCGCTTGTCGCCTAGCTGCAGCTGGCTAGCGTGCTCCCCTTCCAGGGAGTCGCTCGTCGACGTGGTCGGAGCTTCGAAACCGCCTTCCGCGGACCCCAGCTCTCCTTGCGCATCCATGGCGTGTCCTAAGCGCGGGAGCTCCGTTTGCCACGGCCGTCACTGCGGGAATTCCTTGTCCGCTTGCCCAGCGCTCAGCGACGACATGGCAGACGAGTCTTCGTTCTCTTTCTCTTTGCTCTCAAGTGATTATTGTTGGTTGGTTGGCTTGCTTGTTTGCTTGCTTGTTCCTTAGAACTGACTCCTACCCACTATAGGGGACCGGCTGAGGAGCCGGCGGTTAATGTAAATCGTTGGGTCCATGTCGTCTGGCTCAACCCACCACGGGGGATCGGCCATGAATTATGCGGCAGAATTTGTGGATGACAGTTTCAACAAAATGTCACCTAACGTCGCAGCTAACATTGTCACCTTACGTTACGTGGCAGTTTCAACAAGATATCACCTCACGTTGCCATTGAAAGAACGGCTTTTGTGAAGACAGTTCTGAAGTCATTTCAGAAGGGTATTCTTCATTTCTAAAGGGAATTCAACGTCAGGTTTCGAGAAACATATCGATAGTGATATGCGTAATGACTAAAACCTGGACGCCGATTCTGAAATACATTCACGGTGATGTTTCGTCATAAATGACGGCACACGGTGCCTCACGAAAAAAAATGCTGGAGACTAGTTTCGTCTCTGTAGCTTACCCGAAAAAAGCGCTATTAATTGCAATCGGTGAGAAAATAATGCGAGTACTACTTAGCAAACTCAAAAAACGTTATTCCTTGTGAAGCCGTGGGCTTCTAGCGAGAGGTCCCCAGGCCGCGTGTCTGAGGCCATTGGTTTAAAGGGTTAGGTCCCTCCCCTCTCCCCACCTCCGAATTTTCACGTTTGTTATGTGTAGTATTCACGCACACATACAAACACACGACCGAACATACGTAAAGGGGTGTAGGCCCAAGCATCTCAGGGACCCTTGCTAGCGCAAACGGGAAAAGAAACACTTGAGAAAGCTAGACAAGTAAAAAGTAGCGCTAAACTTGAAAAGCTTAGTATAATATATATATATATATATATATATATATATATATATATATATATATATATATATATATATATATATATATATATATATATATATATATATATATATATATATATATATTCGAGGAAAGGTGTCACCGGATCCGGGAGCAATAGCAATAGCAAGGTGTTGACGCACAAGTGAAAAGAAGCTTTATTTGACGTTTCGGCCGTGGGCCCGGCCTTCGTCAGAATGAAACGACACTGGAACGGTCACTTATATGCCAGCGGTCACATTGATTACACAGTGATACAATAGGTACTTGCGGAAAACTACATAATAAATAATGAACTAACAATGTCATCATAGTCGTAAGGCTCATGCCGCAATTATACACACGCAAGAAAAATAGAGCAGGAAAAAAGCAGGTATTGATAGCTGATGTCACCACTGAGGGAGAACAAACAAAAGAGAGAAGCGAAAACAAGGGCATATGCAAAGCAAAAATTAAAATATATATATATATATATATATATATATATATATATATATATATATATATATATATATATATATATATATATATATATATATATATATATATATATATATATATATATATATATATATACGCGTACATAAAAGATTACTTAAAGGACATGAATGCGCAAGGCACGTTACGGGCGCAGGAACGTTAGAGTGCCGGGACTTTCATTAAAGCCCAAAAGTGATAGTGTTGAATTTGTGGATGAGATATGATTCCAGAACTTCTCTGTCACGATGAGAGC
Source organism: Rhipicephalus sanguineus (assembly GCF_013339695.2). Lineage (NCBI taxonomy): Eukaryota > Metazoa > Arthropoda > Arachnida > Ixodida > Ixodidae > Rhipicephalus > Rhipicephalus sanguineus. Next base: position 44,584,641 of record NC_051186.1, on the reverse strand, counting down.
TGAACCCTGATTCTAGAATCGTAGCTTTAATCTTGCTGAAGGAATGACCGGGAAGCGCAACGTGTTTTGATAAAGGCAGGTTAGGAAGGGAAGATGCGTGTGCCTTATGATTGTTGAAACGCAGCCGGAAGCCGGTTTCCGTTTGGCCTATGTACTGCTTGTTACAAGCAGAACACTCCAGAAGATATATTACATTGGCCGTGTCACAGCCAAAGTTGCCCCTAATTCTGAGGCTGAAACATGAGGCGGTGCTGTGAGCTGAAAGTGAGGTCGTCATATGTGCACACACACACACACAATATATATATATATATATATATATATATATATATATATAATATACTGTGGAGCGAGCAAAATACAACATATGCGCATGCGTCCGTCAGTATCATAAAAAAATCACAGCATATCCACGGAGTGAATGGTGATGAGTGGGCGAAGCTGCGGAGGTTCATCGGTAAACCGTGAATCTTCCGTGAATTCTGCCCAGTACATCATCACCGACGTGAGATCGGGCGCGTTTATACTAAAGGTTCGATGAGTTATGACGACTTGCAGCTCACTTTAATTTTACATGTAGGCTGTGAATTTTCATTGTTTAGAAAACCATTGCTTTAGAAAACATCTGGCGTATTTCGTTAAGCAGCTGGCGTCTTTTCGTTTTGCTTTAGAAACATCTGGCGTTCTTTCGTTTTGCTTTTACAAAATATCTGGCGTCTTTCGTTGGTTTATTTCATCAATCAACGGCGTTTTGAAAAAAAAATTTTATTGTTTAATCACGCACAGGAGAAATCTCACCAGGCACTACCATAGGGTCGGCAAAAAATCTGGAGCTCACTCAGACTCACTCACGAAACATGTCTTACCCTCAGGGCTCACTCGGACTCAGACTCACCAAACTTTTCCTCATCCGGACTCACTCGGACTCAGACTCGCTATAATTTCTCAACCGGACTCACTCGGGACTCAGTACTCACCAAAATTTATTCACTCGAACTCACTCAGACCTCAGACCTCACGGCATCGATCTGAATCCTGAGTGAGTCTGAGTGAGTCGAATCGTCGGAGTCCGTTAGGCATTACAATTATCCCTTTTTTCTCACCATTAATGTCACTGCTCTTTAACTGCCAATTATCTCCGCACTTATCTCGGTGCCGTACTTAACACCTTTTGATCTCACGTACCTTCAACTACGAGTTATCTGCGTTTGCAGTTCAATAAGGACTTTTTTTTTACTTTGAAAGTCATGACTTCACACGAGATATTTTTATCGGTAATCTTCCCGTGAAAAATTTGCGGGGGGGGGGTCAATGCAACTCCTCCCCCTCTCCCTCCTCAACTCACGCTTCTGATCAATAACTATTGAGCTGACATATGAACGGTAGTGCGTTGAGTATGGCGGGAGTATACGGGGAGTATAAACGTGAGCTGACATAGGGCTGATAGTTATGCTAAAGTTGATATAGATAGGACCATAGGTCGGCAAAAATTGGGAGCTCACTCAGACTCACTCATGCACTATATTTGCCCTTAGGTATCACCCGGACTCAGACTCACCAAAAAATTTCCTCGCCGGATCACTCGGACTCAGACTCACCAAAATGTTTCCCAACCGAACTCACTCGGCCTCAGACCTCACAAAAAACTTACTCAACCGGATTCACTCAGACTCAAACTAACGTCTCGATATGAGTCTGAGTGAGTCTGAGTGAGTGGACTCATGAGTGAGTTGCCGACCTATGGGCACTACCTTGGAGGTAAAGAATGGCTGCTAATGGGAATGAGAGACAGAAGAAGTCGGCTTTTAGCTAACGCTGCGAATTTTTATTGTTCAACAACGCACAGGAAAAATCTCCCACCGGCACCACCTTGGAGGTCAAAGCGTAAGACTGGTTACGCACTACGACTACTACGACTACGACTACGACTACGAGGGACGAACGGGTGCCGCCTTAAGGAGCTTCGCCCCTAAAAAATTCGGCAGATCCCACACACTGTGGGAATCGATGTAGTGCGAAGCAGCCAGCAAAGAGCTGCATACATCGCCTTGTTTGTCTTTGAGCCAAATGAAATCATTCATGCCATGGCATCTAGTCCACCATATATCGCATGTTTGCCATGCACGCATGCATGCACAATCTAGTATACACCATGCCCAATGAAACGCATATTCTGGTATATACAATGCATGACCTGTCGTTTATGTTCATCACGCACTCGTGTTGTGCCATACCAATTTTGGTATATATCCAGTTAACAAAACGGCCGGAAGCACACTATGACAGTGGCATGTAAATCATACCGTACATGACATGCATAACATGATTCGCATGTTAAGACCTCTCATTTATGTTCGTCATACAGTCACGTCACGCGATACCAATTTTGGTGTATATCAAACGAGCGAAATGGCCGCGAATGCACCACGAGTATAGCATGTGAGTCATGCCATACATGACATCATGTCACGGTTTTGATGTTACCACCTGTTATTCATGTTCGTCATACAGTCGCGTCGCGCAATACCAATTTTGGTATATATCAGGCTAAGAAAACGGCCGCGAATGTATCATGAGTGTGGCTTGCAAATCATGTCGTACATGACCTGCATGTCATGATTTCCATGTTACCACCTCTCATTTACGTTCGTCATGCAGTCGCGTCGCGCAATACCAATTTTGGTGTATATCATGCAAGCGAAACGGCCACGAATGCGCCATGAGCATGACATGTAAATCATGTTGTACATATCATGCATGTCATGATTTTCATGTTACCACGTCTCATTTACGTTCGTCATACAGTCGCTGCGCGCAATACCAATTTTGGTGTATATCAATCTACTGAAACGGCCGCTAGCGCACCATGAGCGTGGTATGTAAATTGGGTTGTACATGACTTGCATGTCATGATTTTCATGTCACGACCTCTCACTTACGTTCGTCATACGGTCGTGTCGCGCAATACCACTTTGGTGCATATCATGCAAGCGAAACGGCCGCAAATGCACCATGAGCGTGACATGTAAATCATGACATACATGTCATGTATATCATGGTTTTCATGCTACCGCCTGTTATTCATGTTCTTCATACAGTCACATAGCACAATACCAATTTTGGTGTATATCAATCTAGCGAAACGGCCGCGAGTGCGCCATGAGCGTGGCATGTAAATTATGTCATAGATGACATGCATGTCATGATTTTCATGTTACCACGTGTCAGTTATGTTCGTCGTACAGAAATGTCTCGTCATACCAGTTTTCGTATATATCCCTTCATTTAAACGGCCGCGAGCGCCCAGAGACAATGTCATGTAAATCATGCTGCACATGACATGCGCGTCATGATTTGCATGTTAGGACTTGTCATTATGTTCGTCATGAATTCTCGTCACGCCGTACAAATTTTGGTGTATATGAAATTAACGGAACGGCCGCAAGGGCCTAAGGTCGTGGAATGTAAATCATGCTGTTCATGACATGCGTGTCATGATTTTCATGATATAACCTGTCATTTATGTTCGTAATAAGGCCATCTTATGACACACCAATTTTGGTATACATCCGATTAACGAAACGGCCAGGAGAGCACAAAGTCGTAGGCGGCTAGATAGATAGATAGATAGATAGATAGATAGATAGATAGATAGATAGATAGATAGATAGATAGATAGATAGATAGATAGATAGATAGATAGATAGATAGATAGATAGATAGATAGATAGATAGATAGATAGATAGATACGCTCAAAGTCGCAGAAGTTCGCTAAGAAATGCTTCGCATTTAAAAGCAATCATATTGACATATCTACAATCGCGAGATATTTCAACAACGCCTTCAAACAGAATCTTCCGCCCGTACATTTCTTTTCTATCGTTTTGTTGTTCTTGTTGTACTGCCGGTGCCACGCATTCATATGGTTCATATATATTCACCTTTCCAAAGCGTGGGTTTGGATAGTCTAGTCGGTGAGACATCCACTTTGTAAGCGTGGGGTCTTCGGTTCAAAACCCAGCATAGCGTAATTATTTTATTTTGTTTTATACATTTGTTTACAGCGATTCGTCTTACGTGACGTATACATAGCCACGGGCGAACGGAAAAACACATTTCTCTTAACGGGCCCTACACCGGCCTCTGAATATGCAAAAAAGACGAGCGCGTTATTCTCTCCTGGCGTTTCTCGTCTTTCTGGCGCACTTCATGACGCAAGATCAGTGATTCATGTGACGTCATTACGGTAGATGCTCTCCATTCGTCCATATACGCGTAATATCAGTTGTGAATTGTCTCCTACACTGCTTTGACATGCAGTGGCCCACTGGTTATTCCTTGTCTCGCATGACTATCATGCGCGATCAACTGATTTCACTTTCATTTTGTGTATTTTCGACTGCGCAAGCGGAGATAACGTGCAGTCCAGTAGCGCGAAATCCTTAGGCTCCACGCTTAGTGCTGGCCATGTACACGCGATTTTAAGAAATAAGTGGCGAGGAGGAGATATCGCCTGTAGGAAGGGTAGCGAAGGCGAGAAAGAAACCACTCCCTCGTCTTTGAGCGCGGGGGTGGTTAGGAGCACTTTAAGGCGAGAGCCTTAGATGCCTCATCAAACCCGAAAGTCGACCGTCGGCGCCCCGCGTCGGCGAGGACGAGTGATGGAAAAAGTAATCATCACGGGGTGACGTCACCATATGACGCCTTCATGACGCCACAAATCGCGAAAATTTACCACGCCACATGATGACGTCATCACGTGACATTGCAGCTTGGTCAAAGGCGGGCCGATCACGGAGGCCGTGCAAAACCACGTTACGCGCAGAAAGCTTTCGGAAGGTGGTGGGGCAGAATCAATACATCGACTGAGAGGAAAAAGATGCATTCGCCTTCGAGTCGTCTTACGTGAATGTTTAAAGACCCGGTGAGTATTTGTTGTTGTTTTTCTGCATAGAAATGCCTATTAAACGCCACTTGTTAGGCACTCCCACCGCTCGGCTTCTGTGGAGCAACGGGCTAACCAACCGTGCAGAGACAGTTCGCCGCTGCGGTGACGCTTGTTCGAATCACGCGTTTTTTTTCTGTTTCTTTTTGAAATAATACTTGAACGTTAACATCACCGATCCGAAGCAGCCGTCAATTTTCATTTGCAGGATAATGTTGTGATTTGATAAGAGCGACGTTCAATAACAACGGCAGCGCTGTCTATATTCCAACAAAACCGAGAAATACGATATTTCCAAAGGCTATATGCTTACCTTTTTGTGAAAAATGAACCCACAATAAATTTTATGCAAATAGGATGAAACTTCCGCAAATCGGGAAATACGAGATTTTCAAAAGTATAGGCTTACCTTTTTGGTGAAAAATGAACCCACAAAAATTTTATCCAATAGGATGCAACTTCCGAAAACGAGAAATACGAGATTTCCAAAGGCTATATTTTGGTGAAAAGTGAACCCACAATAAATTTTATGCAAATAGGATCCAGCTTCCGAAAATCGAGAAATACGAGATATCCAAAGGTTATATGCTTATCTTTTTGGTGAAAAATGAACCCACAATAAATTTTATGCAAATAGGATGCAACTTCCGAAAATCGAGAAATACGACATTTCCAAAGGCTTACCTTATTGGTGAAAAATGAACCCACAATAAATTTTATGCAAATAGGATGCAACTTCCGAAAATCGAGAAATACGACATTTCCAAAGGCTTACCTTTTCGGTGAAAAATGAACCCACAATAAATTTTATGCAAATAGGATGCAACTTCCGGAAATCGAGAAATAAGAGATTTCCAAAGGCTATATGCTTGCTTACCTTTTTGGTGAAAAATGAACCAACAATAAATGTTATGCAAATAGGATGCAACTTCCGAAAATCGAGAAATACGAGATTTCCAAAGGCTTTAGGCTTACCTTTTTGGTGAAAAATGAACCCACAATACATTTTATTCAATAGGATGCAACTTCCGAAAATCGAGAAATACGAGATTTCCAAAGGCTATAGGCTTACCTTTTTGGTGAAAAGTGAACCCACGATAAATTTTATGCAAATCGGACGCAACTTCCGAAAATCGAGAAATAAGAGATTTCCAAAGGCTATATGCTTGCTTACCTTTTTGGTGAAAAATGAACCCACAATAAATTTTATGCAAATAGGATGCAACTTTCGAAAATCGAGAAATACGAGATTTCCAAAGGCCATGCTTACCTTTTCGGTGAAAAATGAACCCACAATACATTTTATTCAACAGGATTGAACTTCCGAAAATCGAGCAATATGAGATTTCCAAAGCTTACTTTTTGGTGAAAAAGGAACCCACAATAAATTTTATGCAAATGGGATGCAACTTCCGAAAATCGAGAAATACGAGATTTCCAAATGTTTTAGGCTTACCTTTTTGGTGAAAAGTGAACCCACAATAAATTTTATGCAAATAGGATGCAACTTCCGGAAATCGAGAAATATGAGATTTCCAAAGCGTATATGCTTGCTTACTTTTTGGTGAAAAGTGAACCCACAATGAATTTTATGCAAATAGGATGCAACTTCCGAAAATCGATGAATACGAGATTTCCAAAGGCTATAGGCTTACCTTTTTGGTGAAAAATGAACCCACAATAAATTTTATGCAGATAGGATGCAACTTCCGAAAATCGAGAAATACATTTCCAAAGGCTATAGGCTTACGTTTTCGGTTAAAAATGAACCCACAATAAATTTTATTCAAATAGGATGCAACTTCCGAAAATCGAGAAATACGAGATTTCCTAAGGGTATAATTTTTGGACAAAAGTGAAACCGCAATAAATTTTATAGAAATAGGATGCCACTTTCGAAAATCGAGAAATCCGAGATTTCCGAAGTCCCAACTTCCCAAGCTCACACAAAAATTAGAATTTGTGGCGTAGTGCGTACGGTGCTAGTGTACTTGTATTAGTCGCCACAAGAGAGTTTATAACGGGCTATAGAACTGCCGCTCTTCGAGCTTTCGGTGTGACTTTGCTGCGCTTTCCGCGCAGGCCTGGCGTCTTTTGGTGAAAAGTTACCGTTTTGGTCAAAATGAAGCCACAGTAAATTTATTCAAATATGATGCAACTTTCGAAAGTTGACAAAATACGAGATTTTGAAAGTCTATAGGTTTACCTTTTTGGGGAAAAATGAAGCCACAGTAAATTTTATTCAAATGGGATGCAACTGCCGAAAATCGAGAAAGATGATATTTCCAGATGCTATACCTTACCTTTGTGGTGAAAAATGAACCAATGATCAATTTTATTCAAATAGGATGCAATTTTACAAAAATCGCGAAATACGAAATTTGCAAGGTCTGCAAGCTTACCCTTTTGTTGAAAAATGAGCCCACGATAAATTTTATTCAAATAGGATGGAATTTTACAAATATCGCGAAATACGAAATTTGCAAGGTCTACAATCTTACCCTTTTGTTGAAAAATGAACCCACAATAAATTTTATTCAAATAGGATGCAATTTTACAAAAATCGCGAAATACCAAATTTGCAAGGGCTACAAGCTTACCCTTTTGTTGAAAAATGAACCCACAATAAATTTTATTCAAATAGAATGCAACTATCGAAATCAATACAGAATTGTGCAAATGAGGAAAAGAACGTCTATGCGCCTGATATTGGCCGTTGAAAATTTCCTTAGGGCTACAAGCAGATTTTCGAAGTACCCATTATGCCCTAACTTACCAGTTCACGCGGTAGTAAAATGCGCACTACGCGTCCATATGGCAACGCGCGCACCTACGCAGCTGCCCACTTTGTTGATAATGCGGCTCATGATGAATTTTAGCTGAGCCCTTCTTACTAAGTGGACAGCTTTAAACATATGTACCGCTCTTTGCGCGACGCCTGGTGCGATGCTGTTCTGCCACGCAATATTTATTTATTACTACTATCAATTCCTGGAGGGATTCTAGCAGGAAGGGCAACATACAATTATAAGAGTAAATTATGTACAGCCGCCTAAATCTTTAACTATCGTGCGCGAGCGCCGACTTTTTTGTGCGTCAGAGTCGTACGACGGAGCCAAGTTGCAACAGGGCGAGAGTGAGCGCATGCCCACGAATCGCGCTCAGCTGGGCCCGTCGTTTTCTTGGCTGTTCCTTCGTGAGAACATCACCCAGCATTAACTCTCTTCAGACGAACAGGCAGCGCGTCTTGCTCGTATCTTAGATTCCGAACGTCAGCAAGCAACCGAGAAAATGAAATCCGCAGATACGTCACACGCCCCCGCGCATGAGATAATCTGACAAATGTGGATCGTTCGTTTGTTATCTGGCGACGCAAATGCTTTTTTTTTTTTGCGCTTACTCTCGCCCCGTTTGCAACTTGGCTCCGTTGCACGGCGCTGACGCATGAAAAAAGTCGGCGCTCGCGCACGATAGTTATAGATTTGGCCGGCTGTACAGATACATATATATGCACAAATTCCTCTCCATTATTGTCATAATTGCTACGGCTCTGTTAAAGACTCAAATACCTTGGTTTCATTGATTTCATTAGGCTGTGTGTAAAAAAGAAACGAGCCCGCGATGCATGCCCCTTCTTTCGCTTATACATACATACACACAGACACATACACAGATATATGGTAGGGTGAAATTCAATGGATCTGGTGGAAAATGCGGTAGAAAAAGAGGTCGACAAACGTGCGAAACACACACACACAATATATATATATATATATATATATATATATATATATATATATATATATATATATATATCTGTATATATATATATATATAACAGCGATATACACATAACTTGAGATTCAATATACAGTTACAATCAATGGGCAGTTAACGTAGAATGTAACAAATAAAAAATACAGTGAAACCCACGTACTCTAAACGTTGATCAGCGCCTGGTCGGTGCAGAAGATCAATACCATGCCGGGAGTCCATGGGTTAAGAACAGCTGGAATCCCTTTTGATATAAAAACCGTCAACTTGAATTTACGACAGCGGCGATGCCTTTATTCGACAATGTGTTTGAGTACATAATTGAGACAGTATAATGAGTGAAAGACGGCGCGCGAGTAACATGACTAGGAAGTGTATGCAGAGAATGAAAACGAGCAGAAAATAATTTATACGAGCGGAATAACGACAAATTTTCAGTGAAAGGATCAGGTAAACTTTCGGCACGACACAATATTAAAAAAACATATAGTGACCCGTGCTGCTTTGGCAGAATCGTCCGAGGTGAGCTCAGATGAGCCAGTGACGTCATCGAAGGTTCACAGACGCTTAGCCTGTATTTCACGCAGTATGCATGACACGAATTTTACGTCCAGGACATTGCTCTTGCGGGTCTGTCATACGCGAATTCGCGCAACAATAATTGTTATTCGGGTGGCCGCATGCAGTCGGATCCCGCCGCCGAAATTTGAACCAAGGCAAGGTTATCGTTCATCGCGAGGCGCCTTCGTCTCAGCGTGACCTCGGTCCTGGGGAGGAGTCCGTCACAGGTACACTGGAACCTGGGATAAAGTTTGGTTATAAGGTGAAATAAAAACGAATCAGACTTTGTTTTTTACATATTTAAGCTCAAGAAAGTCACGCTGTCGCTTATGTATTGCCTAATAGGACCGGAAAGAGAAAGCCATTTTGTTCGTTTTCCTCTTAGTCAATTGTGTTCATCCCGCTCGAAAGCTTCCCGCACTGCCTCCGGGACCAGAGGCACTGCAGGCTCTCTTCACCTGACGTAGTGTTGTAGTGCCTCCGTGATCGGCCCACCTTTGACCAACCGACGATGTCATGTGATGACGTCATATTATGACGTCACGTGATGGCATCATCACATGACAGCGTCGCTTGGTCAAAGGTAGGCCGACCACTGAGACGCTGCAGTGACGCCGCAATGACATCAGGACGACGTTACAACTATTGGCTACCTGTGAAGCCATGATGATGTCACGGAGTGACGTCATCACGTAATCATTTCTTACATCACTCGCGCTGACGCCGTCGCGACGGTCACTTTTCGCGTTTGATGAGGCATCTAAGGCTTTCGCCTTAAAAAGAAATGCGTGTGGAGTCGAGTGAAAAATGGCGTTGAGCTGTAGGCCACGGGAAGTTCTCAGTTTCTTTCTCTTACTAGTCCATTCTTGTTTAAACTAGTGACTTCGACGCTTTCCATAGGCGTGCGCACGGCTCTACATCGGGGGAGTCAAATATCGCCGCTCCGCCCCACATCCCCGTTAGAACATTCCGACAGGAAACAACATTTGCAATGTATGCAATAATGAAAATGAAGCGATGACATGCTGTTCACAACGGCTGTCTTTGATGGCAAATTATATTTCAATGGACAACGACATAAAGGGTCCTAGGCTGTCATTATCATAAACAATATTGCATTAGAATAGAAGCTTGAGCGAGCTGGTAGGGATGCATGCTTCCAGATGTGTGCACTTCACGATGCGCACACGTATACAAGTAGGAATCGCCAAAAAGCTGCATAACAGTAAGCCTGCATATTACCCGCCACGGTGGACTAGTGGTTATGGTGCTCGACTGCTGACCCACCGGTCGCGGGATCGAATCCCGGACGCGGCGGCCGCATATTCGATGGAGCGAAAATGCTCGAGACCAGTGTACTTAGATTTAGTTGCACGTTATAGAACCCCCGGTAATCTAAATTTTTCGGGGTCCTCCACTACGGCGTCTCTCATAACCATATCGTTGTTTGGGACGTCAAACCCCAGCAAACATTATACTATATAAACCTGCACAATAAAGGGGCGGACAAGCAATTTTCATGGTACCTATTTTATTTAGCGCAACGGAAAGCTTAACGGTCACCGTCAGAGTGTCTAATCATGGAATGGTAACGCGGAAAACGTCATGAAAGCTTTATATAATAAGAATTTTTCGGTGTGCGGTGAGTGTGAAATCGTACACACAACACATCCTACAAGCAGTGGGCGGTGAGCACGGCAGCGGTTCGTGTTTGTGCGCTGTGGTTTGTTGCGCATGCGTGCACTTCGCGCGCATGAGCCGCGGCTCGACGTGTTCCAGTATGTGCCGCGAATGCAGCGCCACTTCTCAGCGTCAACTCCTTTTATCTCGTAAGCAGCACACAGAGGAGCGGGGATGTATAATAATATACATACTCTAATTCTGAGCGCTAAATATGGTGCGCACTAAAGCACCAGACTACGTACAGCAAAGTGAACGACTCCATGATCCAGCTTCAAGGATTCGTGGGCGGCTACGATATAGGATACGCGACATACCGGCTTTTGCGACTGTTACACGTGATCAAAAAATATAAATCCTACTTAGATCCCTAAAAGGAGGCTTGAATATGCAACTATAATTCACGGCCTTTTAGTTTCCACCAGGATCGAATCACACGTTCTAGCCACTTGTCACTCCCTTCAAACAATGCAGGAAGATGCCTGACTAGGTAAAGTTATAGGGCTGACTTGGTGCCCCCCTTAGATTATTTGGGGGGGGGGGGGGTCTGACCCCGCTGTTCGCACGCCTACGACTCTTTCCGACTAGAAGCGCGGATAGCATGAATCAGGAGGACTACACTTCAAACTAGCTACCGATTCTTGCCACAGAGTCCTGGTACGTACCGCTGGGTGTCGCCTCGTCTTGCTCCGACGCTTCGCCGAGCGCTCCTTGGGCCGCCATTCGCAGGGCGGCTCTCCAGCCCAGTCCTCCACGGCGCTTCTCCCTGTATCGCCGAAACAGGCGCCAACTAGCCAGCACGTCGGCGTACACGGTCTTGGCCATGTCGAACGTCACCAACAGCGACACGACCATCGTGGAGACCCAAACGCACGCTCCGATTGCGTTGTCTCGCGCGAAGTTGTTCAGGTTCTGGCCGTACTGCTCGTGGTGCGACTGCGTTAGTGGACAAGGCCAGGAAAAAAAGAGCTCGAAGTGAACCTTTGGCAGAGTTCTCGTAGCTCAATACCCCCCACTCCCCCCAAAAAATAGCGACTATTCCTACACTTCATGATGATGATCCTTATCAAACAGAAAATCTGATGTGTATGACACCACAAAACCTTTGTGGCAATGCACGTGTAAAAAAAGAAAAGAAAAAAAATCTGGCGTCCAGCGTCGTCCGGCGTGAACACGAATGGTACTAAAAGTCGCGTGACAAAGTCATGAAATCATCTGATGACGTCACGTGATGACCTCATGTTGACATCAGTATCACGCCTTAACTTGGTCAAGAGGGAGAAATAGATATAACGGACATAGGCATAGATTAGGCATAACATGCCTAATTGATGACGCCGTGTCGACATCATCGACTAAACGCGCCACCACGACGTCATGTCAGTCAGAGAACTTTTCAAAAGTTACAGCGGAGATTTCGTGCATCATTGTTACCCTACGCAGTAAACCTGGTGACCCAGGGTAACCTGTGTTCGGGTACGTTCTGCGGTGTACAGACAGAGAAGAAAAGAAAAGGGAGAAGGACGAGCTTCGAATGGATACAATAGTTCGTTTGAACTTCAAGTTTGTGCTCCGACATAGTCTGGTTAGAGATGGCAAATTCTTGAACGGGGGCGTCGCTGTTGACAACGCTTCGACAAGTGGTCCTGTCTTCTTCAAGGAGGCAACAAGACAAGAGCGCTTGCCAAAACGTTGGCTCTACCCACGAAACGAAACACGAAACCTCTATAAAACGTTTTATAGAGGTTTATAGAGGTTTTAAACGTTTTAAAGACGCTTTATAGAGGTTTTGTGTTTGATGGGCAGCTACACCCCTCGTTCAAGAATTTTGCCTTGCATCTTCCCCTCAACGTCTACATTACTTATTCTGGTTAGGAAATATTTGCGGTCGCGCCTGCGCAATACACACTACTTGCAAACCGTCAATTCCCCATCATCGTACCTGTAGCATCGCTCCTTCTTCAGACATGGCAAGCCTCTGGTACAAGCAGGAGGCCCTCCGGAACGTGTCCTCCGGGTCGCTGCTTTCCTGGGCTAGCTTGCACCAAGACGGCAACACGCACTGTGCCGGCTCGTACAGACCGGCCAGCGTGGGCCGCTGGCAGACCAGGTACTTGCTGTACTTCTCGTAGGTGTACAGCATCACCACGAATATGATCCGCGCCCCCATTCTCTGCGAAGGAACACAACATGGCACGCAAAGTGTTTTACAGCGAATCTTTATGTGGGTATAGTCGGTTACAAGACAAGAATGAATGTAAAGAAGACAGACAGATTGTAGCTTTCCATAATAAATATAAAACAGCGCTTAACACACAGGGCAAAGGAACACGTGACACAGACGGCGCTGAACTTGCAAGTGGGATATATTGAAAAGTGATATGTTGCTTTTTTAAGCAAAGGGCTTAAAAGGAGCGTGCACGCTCATTGTCAAAACCGATCGATACATTCGTCATTCCCAGAGGCAATGCCTCGTGAGAGCTCACTGGTCACCAGGGGCGTAGCCAAGGGGGGGGTCGGGGGGGTTCAACGCCCCCCCCCCGAAATTTTTCAGTTTTGCTTGCGTATATAGGCACGCATACATAAAATGCACGCACGAACATACATAAAGTATGGTTGAACCCCCCCCCCCGAAAAAAATTTCTGGCTACGCCCCTGCTGGTCACCCCTGATTAACAAGTCCATTTGCTATGTCCTGGAGCCTTACGTGGAAAGGGCCGGTGCGTTAATGTGAGGCTTTTAGAGGACAATAATTCATTACAAAAGAAACAAACTAACTTGGCCAAGCACTGTTTTGAGTGCCAGTGTGTACCGTTTCTTGGTGTCACTAAAATCTTGTTTGTTCATAATGATAGCTACACAATAGAAGTCGCTGGGTCATTTCATACATCGAGAAAAGGAAGTGATTGTGTTATCATCCCAGGAAACGGGCTTGATCAGGGGTGACCAGTGAGCTCCCAAATGGCGGTGCCTTTGGGAATGACGAGTGTATAGCTTTTGACAATGAGCGTGCGCGCTTGATTTAAGCCGTTTGCTTTAAAAAAAAGCAACACGTCATTTTTCGGTAAACCCAGTTACAAGTTCAGCGCCGTGTGTGTCACTTCTTACTTTGTGTTAAGCGCTGCTTTGTATTTATCGTGTTAATAAATGTAAGCTCCGTCCAAAGCCGTCGCTGTTCCATCCAGTAAGGGTTTGCATAGATACCTCATCCAATTGTATTTGCTTATTTACGTGACGTCAAGCTTCGGATGGGAAACGCTTTTCTCCATTATTTGTTTGATAGTTGTTTACAACAGCAACTCCCTAGGCTATCAGAACTCTTCGAAGTTTCTTCGGGCATCACCAGTGCAAAATCAGTAGATACGGCATTGAGTAGAGCACCACAAAAGCCTAAATAATCCTGCAGTGATATCTGCACTCGCTGTAAGTGAAGCATCCGTGGCTAAAGATTTGTTGTGCCAGGACGCCGAGCTGGTAAGGGCGGAGATCATATCAGGACAACCCGCCTACGTATGAATCTCTTAAAAAAAAGAAAGAGAAAAGAAAAAGCTTGTCTTTTCTATCAATGTTGGAGGTTTGATCAAGGTTTACCTCCGATATTTCCGTTGGTGTTTTAAGAAGAAAAACGGTTTTTCTTGCAATAAGGTCGAAGTCTGTGTCAGTTGGTACATGACGCTGAGGCAAAAACCAGCCCAGTTGCTAGTCCAGTCATTGTGTGTCACTTCTATCCCTTGTCCGGCATCTTGACTGGTTTTTGCCTCAGCGATTTTTCTTGTGTTCCAGAATTACCCTTTCACAATACCAAAATCACCGCGCTTGTCGTGAGAAGACACGAGGTAAGCGAGAAAACGCGCAAAAAGAAAATGCACGTGGCGACGCCACCTTGAAAGTTCCGCACCACTCGCCATAACGTCACAAATTTTCGCGGCGTCTACTAGGGCCCACGTGGTACATTTCCTCTGAGGGGGAGACTTAAAGGGATGGTGCCACCAAATTTGTGGCTTGCGCGTTCTTTGCTGTAAGCGTTTCCTATAGTTCAAGGAAGCATGATGCACGCACCAAGATTCATGTATTCTCGCTACATAATTTAATATCGCCTTTTTATGTGGACAACTTTCGGTTTCGGTTTCTGGGCGCCGAGGTTGGGCAGTGACGTAGAAGTGTAGGAGGCGTGGTCACGTGACCACACAAGGCTGTGACGCACTTAGCCAGGAAGCGATCGAAACTCGGCGAATGATGTAGCAACCGATGCTTTGCCGGTACTATAGTGAACTAAAATATATTCTAGTTCACTACAGCCGGTACGTACGTTGCGGAAGTGGCGGAGGTCACTCACGTTACTACAGCAGGTTTGGTGCGACGTCACTACAACTTCCGTTGCCCATCCTACAGATCTACGTCAGTGTTGGTGCGCTAGCGATGGGTTTCGATCGGGATAATGGGCATTCAGGTACACTTTGGAAGTGAATTAAAATATATTCTAAACGTTTGCTGTGTCCGACCGTTCGTGGGGAATGTCCTTGCATACAGAGGAAACCCACAACAGGCTTGTTATAGCCTCGAAATTTGATGGCACCGCCAAAATACGAAAAGTGCACTTTGAAATCCGTGACGTCACGCGCGGAGATTTCGGCGCGAAATTTAAAAATAAAACTTTCACCTTGGGTTTTCTCCTTTATTATTAAAGCTATGACGGTGAAATTAACGACATTCGTGTTTTCAGCGTAAAACTTATCAGTCCAAACCGATTCATTGTTTCACTTTAGTGTCCCTTTGAAGGGGCTCTGCAGCACTTTTCCAGCATGGTCAGAAAACGCTGCCGATCGGTAGTCGAGGCTCCCGAGAACACGCGAGCCAGACATTATAGCGCAACACGCGGCATGGAATTTACAACTAATTCTCAAAGTCACCGAGAAATCGTTCCTTCTTCTCTCGACAAATGACGCCATAAAACTAAATGGCAGCGTCATAAACCCAAAGTCCACGGCCGTTGGCTGATTTGAGCATCGTGTGCTGCATAGATACCGTGGCCGCCGCGGGATGCCGCCACGTGAACGCGGGCGTGCTCGCGATCACACTGATGGTAAGCCGCGCCTTCGAGGAAAAAATGAAAAGGAAGTACTCAAGGTCATGATGCGAGTTGACGAAGTGGCGCGTCTTCTTGCCCCGTGTCATCCCCCTCCCTGCGTAGCTTTCAACGCGGTCGCTGGTACGAAAGGAGAGAGAAAGCGCTTGAAGTGTGTGTCTAATCCCTGTAACTCCGCTCGTACTTGATGGATTCTAAAACTTTTTGCGGCAGTCGATTCGTAAGCAATAATCTCTATTAATTAAGCCATTAGACAATTACTTGAAGAAGTGTTGCAGGGACCCTTTAAATGTGAGCGACCCTGTACGCCCGTGTCGCACTGATATCGATATAATAATCATTGGGGTTTTTACACCCTAAAACCACGACATGATTATGAGGGACGCCGTAGTGGAGAGCTCCAGACATTTTGACCCTCTGGTGTTTGACGTGCACCTAAATCTAAGTACACGGCCCATTAGCATTTCGCCTCCATCGAAATGCGGCCGCTGCGGCCGGTATTTGATCCCACGACCATCGGGTCAGCAGTCGAGCACCATAACCACTAGAGCACTGCGGCGGGTGATATCGAGATGCAATGTGCTCGCCTTGAAGAACGTCAGCAACAGTGGAAGGTTGCCGCCCCCGGAGACGACGATCGTCGCGTTGATGAGCAGCCTGATGAGGAAGGCGATCGTGGTGGCGACGCCGTCCTCGGCATCGCGCATCTCGTCGACGAAGAGCGACGCGACGCCCACCGGCAGGGCGAACATGAACGTCTTGATCACGAGCAACGCCGGCACCTCGAGGCCGACCAGCAGTCGCAGGGTTGACGGAACACTCGCAGCGCCATCCTGTGCAGCAGCATGAGAACGGGGTGGATCTGCGCAAGGTGTGCGAGAATAGAGATGTTTAGTCGGTCTGGTATTCCGCTATACGCAAAGGCGTAGCGGAATACCAGATAGCATAGAGTCAGTACAGACTCTAGAGAAAAAGCTGGGTCGAAAGAGCGCTGACCACAAGAACAAGTCCATGAGACATGACCGTATAGCGTGTAAAGTTGGCTGGCAATCCATAAAGCCGTTTCACATAGATATGCGGGACCTGAATGTGCTAATCAAGCTGTTTAGCGTACTGCTACCGCAAAGAACAATATTATTCGAAATTCCAGGGGGGGAGGGGGTGGCCCCCTTCCCCTTCATCCGGATGGCCATGCGAACGATAGTATCGACATCTTTTGACACTTCGTGCAATCACAATTATAGACACGTTTGTTTGTTTGTTTCCGCCGTGTGTCTTTGGGGAAAATGAAAAGTTTAACAAGCAACTCATTCGGAATTATGCCGATGCCAAGAATTTACATGAGCCGAGTTATAGAACGCACTAGGTTTCTGCAGCAACAATTATGTGCCACAGCCGGTCTGGAGGCGCGCGCTCGCTCCTAGGGAGCGAGCGCGCGCCTTCAGACTGGCCGTGGTCAAACAAGAGCCCGAAATTCCGCTACATCCCCCACCACCAGGGGATCGTTTGTCCTGTAGGAAAAAGGGTCCGCGTGTCCACCGAAGAGGAGGGGCGGGGGGGGGCACTCACTAATCCGTGACGCCGCGGTCACGTGATCCACAATCCCCCCCCCCCCCTCCCCAGTGTCCCCCGCGGATTTCTCCCTCGTGTGAATAACACGTCGCTTCTAAAGCTTTAGTGGCTTCCCCTGCTGCGTGAATCATTACTCTCACTTCATTTTCTTTCCTTTCTTGTCTCCCCCTTCCCCCACCCTCAAGACGCTTAGAATTAGCGCCATTTTCTTCCTTCCTCAGAACCACTACCACCACCACCTCTTCGTGCACCCTGCGTCAGCAGCTGTGGATGTGACGTCACGCCTCGCGCTGGCGTGCAGCCGCCGATCGCGTATTATCCTCGGAACATACAGCCAACTGTTCAAGAACACGTGAAATAAACTTTGTGTATCGGAACAGGCATGTCTTCCGAGTACAATTTCGATGTTTTCGTCATTTTTTACGGATCTTTGTTCAGTATCCCTTTAAGAAATTAAAGTGGACGAAAAGACAATTCGCCGTCGGAATGGTCCAAGCCTGCAATCTTCGAATAACGCATCCGATGCTACAGCGGCGGTCGTCCTCCCGTCCAGTTTATCGGGTACATTTGAACCTGCGGGTGTTAGTCAATACGGCTCTTAGCCATCATGGTGCGGCTGGCGCGACATGGGCCCCGCCACGGTGGTCTAGTGGTTATGGCGCTCGACTGCTGACCCGTAGGTCGCGGGATCGAATCCCGGCTGCGGCGGCTGCATTTTCGATGGAGGCGAAAATGTTTGAGGCCCGTGTACTTAGATTTAGGTGCACGTTAAAGAACCCCAGGTGGTCAAAATTTCCGGAGCCCTCCACTACGGCGTCTCTCATAATCATATCGTGGTTTTGGGACGTTAAACCCCAGATATTATTATATTATTATGGCGCGACATGGCACGTGATCGTTTTACGAGCTGGCGGCTGACCAATGATAGCATCAAGCCTGCCAGAACGAGACCATCGCTATGAATGAACGAAAGAAGGGTAATTAATTAAGGGCTCGATTCACCCTGAAACCGCGCAGCAACACGAGGACGAAGAAGGGAACAACGGGACAGCGACCGTCCCGCTGTATCTGTCTTCGTCCTTGAGTTGCTGCATTGTTTTCAGGATGAGCGGCAACACAGCTAGATGTGCGATGGCATGGGGGTAGGATGGGGGTAAGTGGTGGCGCCAAGAAATGTAGTGGCAGCTAACAGAACTATACGGTTCTGGCCAGCAGGAGGGGCGCGGTACGGGCAGGTCGTGCTCCGCACACATCGTGCATTCGACTCATCACAACGACGCGACACCCCAAAAAGCAGCGATGACTCACCACGAAAGAGAGGACGCAGGCCAATATGATCGGCGTGATGCCGTTGTCGAGGCGCTGGTAGGCGCTCATCTGGCAGGGCCTCATGTTGCCGGCCGAGGGCGGATGGCCCTTGCAGCAGGCGTTCGCGTGAAGGCTGCGCTGCTTCTTGGCTTCTTCGGTTTCCCAGTCGGCTTCATCCTGCTGCAACGCTTCGTCCTCGCCGTCTATGATGGCGCGCAGGACCTCCCAGTCCTTGTGGCCCTTTATCTCCTGCAGAACGGCTTCCACTGCTTGCTCGCTCGCCCAATCGGCCATCATCTGGCTGTCGTCGTCTGTTGCCTGAAGGCAAAGAGGAGGAAAGTCAGGCCCGCCAATCATAAGCACGTCCTACCGCAGCGGACCCTTTCCCTCACCCCCTTACTTATTCTGGCACGTCACCTGCGAAAAAACGCGCGTGCCTTCAAACTCTTGGGGCTTACAAAAACGAAGCGTTCAGCTTCATCTCCAACGAAGAGAAGGATCACCTCCTGTCTGGACTTGTACAGGAGTAGAAAAGCTGACGTCACAGCCTCGGCAGCCGGCATTTTTGTGTGGTCACGCATATTAACAACAGCTCAGAGGGGATTATGACGACGCCCAGGGATCCTCGGTTGGCAAAGTGCACAGTAGAGACAGGCCTAGCCTTGCGGGTAGAAGGAGCAAAATCGGGTTCGGCAGTGAATTCTTGTTTTTTTTTTTTTTTTGCGCCCTGGCTGAACGAAGGCGCCCTGGCTGCACCCAGGGCGCCTTCGTTGAAAAGGTGCACAATAGAGGGACACTTGAGCACGTCAGTCTGTTCTACGAAAGTCTCATTTTACTGGCTGCCGATGGCCGCGATGCTGAGGTTGCAAATAAGAGCTCCGTCGCGCCTGCCACTGATTGCTGAACAATGCTAGGATAAAAGCCTGAAAGAGGAAATCATGGACGTTGCCTAAGCAGCGACACGTGCTACGCCATGCTTCCTAATGGGGAAATGGTGGAAACTTCAACCAAAATTTGCGTCTTTTCAGGGGTGAAGTGGCCGGTGACGAGCGGCGCTTCGGTGCGTTGGTATGCGCGGTAATATTCACGGTCACATGGCGCAGGCCATGACAATAGATGGAGGGCATTGTCCCCGTAGTACACAAGCTGCTTGCGTACGCACGCTATCGCGTTAGTTTGTGCTTCTAGCCGCACGCAATGAAAATACAAAGAAACGCCAGGGCCGGCTTAGGTACGTAAGCCGCTATCGGGCCCCACTACTAAAGCTCTGTAATGTTTTTGGGCGTCGGCCTAATATCCACGAGGACGGCTCGGTGGGCTAGTTCGTACTGCATCTTACAGCGCACGCAGATGGGGACAAAGATAGAAAACACAAGACACAAATGTGTCAGTGGGTGTCGCCGGTGTTTGCTTTCTTTTTCCAGGAGTAGCGCCTTGTAGGGGATAATTCGGTGATCAAAATGTTCAGACTGTTTTCTTTCGCGGAACTTGCATTCTTTCGCGGAAACAGCGCGCCAAGGACGCCGCTGCGAAACGGGCTCAACGAGAAGCGGATCCCGAGACCATGATTGCTTCAGAAGCTTCGCCCAAGCTCTTCATCATTCACCCGTGGATATGCTGTAATTTTCCCCGTGAATTGCAGCGAGATGCGCGGCTAATGTGCCTCCGTTTCGCATGCGGTCGTGCCCCCGCGGTTAGCGCATCGAGCAGACGCCAGCCCTGGAAACGGAAGTAATGTTCTGGCGCGTTCGAGCACTCATTATGCTCATTTATTCTACCGCGTCCAATTAAACGTTAATGCGGCACTGTCTCATGATACCGCCACTCTCGTGCCCGTACAAATGTCGCAAATTTCATGCCTGTCCCGCAGAAACAGGCAGTACACCACAGAGAACGCCGGCGGCCGTGCAACGCCGCTCGCGTGCTCGGGCTGGCTCGGGCACGTCATGCGCACGTGACCATGCATGCGCATGACGTGTTCTTGCGTATGTGTCAAGTGAAGAGGGCAGGGAGAGATTTGGCTTGCGAAGGCTACACGGGGCGAGTGGCAAGGGTTTTAAACTCGCCTCCGCGCATGATGGTTTCGCGCCGCTACAAATTATTGTTTTTCTCAGCTCGTAATGGGACCGATTTGAAAAATTCTTGCAGCATACTGTTCTTCAATCAGCACACAACAACTTCCAGCCTCTAACTAAAATTTGCTATGTCGCTTGGCGAGGGGCCATTTAAGAAAGTAGAAGGCGTCCAAAGGAAAGCGCTGAAGTATATACAATCAGTATATAAGCTTAGACTCACCCACCGAAATACTCAAGAAAGCCGGGATTCTAACAGTACAAAACCGAACAGTACATAGTCCGTTCTAATGCTTTTGTACCAGCTTCTGCACAACCAATTTATCATTGATGTCTGCAGATACATTTCCAGATGTGAAACATGGCCATCACGACATAAACACACACAAACACAAAAGGAGTATCCATTTCGTACTGACTGTTTTAAAAACTCACTCTTTCCTTTAGCGATAAGACAGTGGAATAATATCAGCGAGGCCACCAGTAGCAGCTGCTCCTTGGATATATTCACTTATTCATGGAAAATATCTTACTAGCAGTACGGGCTTAACTATCTTGTACTAAAATGTACATAATCTCGGTTTGATCTATTCTTTGATTTTGTTTCATTTATCGAGATCTTTTGTCGTTCTTAGTTATCCTATCGTTTGGATATGAACAGTATCAACTGACAAAGATTGACACAAGTGACCGGTTGCCGGAGTGGCAAGATTGCGACACGCGGCGCTGCCTTTTTCCCGAGCGCGCCTATAGAGAGTACCAAGCACATTCCATTTCCAAGCAGGTGGTCGGCGGAAAACACTCCAACAAGCAGCTTTTTCTGGGCAACTGTGGTAAAGATATGGTTGATCGCAACATCAGCGAAAAAAGAAAAACAAAAAAAAAGTCACAGTTTCGCCGCAACGGCGAAGCAATGAATGCGATAGCAACAAATTGGAATGCAACGCGAAGAACGGAAAACAGCTCGAAATTTCCAGCGCGTCGCTCAAGCGCAGAGGACGCACGAAAAAAAACCCACACAGGGCGAGCGCGAACTATCAAGTGTCACAGTTGTTCCTTATTTCTGTTTGAACAGCGTGCTAATTTCGCAAACGCGGCCGCTGCAGCGAGCGAAGTGACCTTCGTACGCTCTGTAACTGCAGCGCGGACATCGCGGTGAAAGCACAAGACATACAACCCCGCCCTCCTCCTCCACGAGAAAAGCGCGCACATAGGCGACCACGCCCTGTAGGGCGAAGTCCACCCGAGCGCGCGCGCGCGCAACGCTACGAGCGGGGCGATGACCTTTAAGGGGCCCTCCAACACTATTCAACCCCTATTTTTTTACTTGCGGGTTGCGTAGAGATGGCTGGGGATAATTTTAGCATAAGTTTAAGCACCGATATCAAATTATTTAGTATTTTAATCACGCGTTGAAGTCGCTACATCGCTGCTGACCGCATCAGCGCGTAGGCGCTTGCCAGAACTATTGCGGGCGGAAATGACGAAGATGGCGCTGCCTATGATGGATAAATGTAACGTTAGAAGTAATAACGGCGTTGCATCAAAGTTGAGATTACTATTGTGTTCGTTTTCCTTTTCTGTGCTTTTTCAATGAACTCCAAATAGCCGCCGTCGCAACAAAAAATTCACTACAACCACAAGGTACGACAGAGGCGCCGGTTGCAATTTCGCCTCTGGTTGCTCTGGCTTTCTTTTTTTTTTTTTTTTTTGCCTGGCCGGTCGGATGTCCATATGAAACGCTTGCCCCCTTCCTCTTTTTGCGTCTGTACGTTGCGAGCTGCCTCTTTCCGCATGTGCGGTAGTAATCCTCTTCGTTGAATTGTTGTCGCTGCACACTTGGAACTCGTCGGGTGCCCCCCAACAACCCGCGTAGGGGCGACCGTGTTTAACCGCCCATGCCGCTCCACAAATTCCCTTCTCAGAATGAGAAGAGGGAATGACATGGAATGTCGTTGTAAGGAACAGTAGACAAAGCCTCCCCAGCCTCGCTACGAAGCAGTACCGCTCAAGTTCTGACAAGTCAGGAGGAACCACGTTTGTTACTATGGCAACGACGTCAACAATACGTTGGAAAGGAGAAGCAACAATGGTGCGCGAGCTTCCCCTACGTAAGAGCCTTCAGCCCATTTCATTGGAGCGCCATCCGACGTCACAGCAGAGAGTGAAATGTGGTCACGTGACCCCGCGAAAATCGAGTTGAGGGCAGCATTTTTTTTCTTGTATTTTGAATTTTCTAAATTGAATAAATTCGTACTGCGTGCCGCTATCGCTGCCGTTCTTGCTGCACTAGTTCGTCCGTACTTCAGTCTACGCAATCCACGAGTAAAAAATGGGGGTTGAAGAGTGTTAGAGGGCCCCTTTAAAGGGCGGACAGAACGTGCGATTAGGTTCTGGTAGAAATGAAAGAACGTGAAATATAGTGACCGATTCCGTCATCCTTTTCGCGTTGTTAGTAGGGTTTATATTTTTAGATCAAACCGCTATGTCGCGCAGCCTAGCGGAAGAGCCTTCAAGCGGATTATGAAGTCGGTCACTTTTCTGTACGTAGCCTGATGCTGTCATGCGCGCTATAATTGCCCCTCAAAGTTAGAGTATGTATATTATTATCTATCCTCGCTCTGTTCTGTGCTGCCTACGAGGGAAACGGAGTTGCAGGGTGAGAAGCGGCGCTTCCTTCGCGGCCGCCAGTGGGCCATGTCGAGCCGCGGCGCATGCGCGCGGAGTGCACGCATGCGCAGTAAACCGCCGCGCTCGAACACGAAACGCTCTCGCGCTCACTACTGTTGCAGCGGTTGTCAAGTACGTGTATATATATATAATATATATATATATATATAATATATATATATATATATATATATATATATATATATATATGTGACGAACCACACGAGAACGGTGTGGTGCGGTAGTGGTGAGAGAGGAAGACGAAGTGTTTAATAAACATGGATCTTCGTACTGCCATCATGTCTCCTGCGTTACACTAGTCGACAGGATCTACCGGCCCTTCATCATGGCAACATCCAAGAAAGTCATCAACATCCCGAAGTTCTCTGGAGCACCGAGGACGTCCCCTTTGACAAAGTGGCTCCGGCTCTTCGATGTGAAGACTGCGGCCGCTGCATGGACGGAGCGAGACAAGCTGTGCCACTTCTCCGATTACCTTGAAGGTGAGGCTTTCCGCTGGTTCCTCACCGAGGTGTTCGACACTGACGCATCTTGGGACAGCTTGTCTGAAGCATGAAGCAACGCTTTACCGCGCCGTAGCGGATCCTTTCCGTCAATTTATTCATTGTCGGCTGAGGCCAGGCAGAGCCTGAAGGACTACTATAACGAAAAAAACGTGTCTCGGACGCCTTGCCGACCTAAAGGACGCACACCTTATTTCCGGGCTCAACGAGGGCCTTCCCGCCGATATGGAAATGGCTCTTGCTGGGCTTAACCCGACTACACCAGCGACGTGGCTTTCAGCTGCGCTGCGCGTAGGGTCAACTTTGCAGAGAGTTAAAGTACAGCGCGTTCTTCCCAGTCGAAACACGCAGATCAACGCAGCAAGCGGCAGCGCCCGTCAGCGTCCACCTAACATGCCGTTACGAACACCCGCTTCTGAATGCAGACACTGCGCAATGGATGGCTTCCCGACAGATGCACTGGCACAATGAATGCCCACGACGCGCAAGCATTTCCGCCCTCTCTACCGACCAGGGAAACGAGGGAGGGCGACAAAGCTCATGTAACTCATGTTTTTCAGTTTGATGCACTCATTAACGGGTACCCTGTCAGCGCTACTCTTGATATGGGAGCTACGATCACCTGTATCAACGAAGCAGTGCTGGAGGCTCTCACCTACAAATAATGAGGAATTCATGCATCTCAGTTCAACAAGTCACAAATCTACCAAACTTTGGGTCGCGTCAATCTAATGATACAGATAGGAAAAGTCACAAGGGAAATTCAGGCACATGTTCTACAAGGCATGAAGAGCAACTTACTTCTTGGCTTGGGACAGTGCCTGTCTCTTTAACTTGTCCCTGGACCTTGACACCCTGACTCTACGCCAAGAGAATGACATCCTGCATCCTCGTGCACCAAACCATGCCACGGCTAATATGGACGCTTCTTTGCAGGAAGTTGAAGTTTGCGATTTAGTGCATCTAAATGAAACTCAACAGTTCGCATTGAAGCAGCTTGTCATAAGTACGACGACATTTTTCCAAGTCACAGACAGACATCGGGGCATCATCAGCGCGAAACGCATCGCATCCTTCTCACCAACAATGTTCCCACCGCAGGGCTCCCTATCGATGCTCAGAAGCCGATAGCGTTGAAATGGACAGACAGATCAACGACCTTCTTGCGCAAGGCGTCATACGACTGTCAACGTCACCATACGCTGCACCGGCACTTCTGGCAGAGAAAAAAGGGGAAGGACGCACGCGTTTCTGCATCGATTACCGCAGGCTAAACGCAGTGACGGTGCCCGACTATCAACCCATTCCTCGCATCGCGACGTTCTCGATTCTCTCGGGAAAATCTACGTATTTCTCGACATTAGACATAAGGTCTGGTTACGGCACGTCAAGATGCATCCCGAAGACATTCCAAAAACGGCATTTGTCACACGTACCGGTCACTACGAGTGGCTTGTCATGCCTTTTGGCCTACGGAACGCCCCAGCCACTTTCGAACGGGCTGTCAAGTCCATATTGAAAAAAACCACTTGACGCACGTCACGAATTACTTTGAGACATTGTTGTCTATTCCGACACGTTCGCAGACACCTGAAGCATCTAGAGGCCGTTTTAAAAGCTTTCAAAAGCGAATTCGTCAAGCTGAAATGAAGAAATGAAATTCGCTCGAACCTCCGTTGAATACCTGGGACACAGGGATCGAATGGCACGGTCACTCCGAAACAAAGCAACGTGGATGCAATCCTACGGTTTCCGACACCATCACGCCCTAAAGAGTTACAGCGTTTCTCGGCACTGTGAATGTTACCGTCGCTACATCGCCCGCTTCAGTGAAATCGCTCACCCACTGACACGCCTGCTCAGCAAGGACGCCACCTGGAACTGGGATTCGGACTGTGAGCTGGCTTTCACTCAGCTCAAGAAATGAGTAACAGAAGAGCCATAACCTTAAAAATATACGACGCCTCCAAACCTGCGGGGATATAATGCGATCGTCCACAAAGGTACTGCGCGCTGCAAGCAAAGCGGAAT
>NC_051186.1:44513061-44558317 GCF_013339695.2 Rhipicephalus sanguineus | reverse complement strand
AAATCGAGAAATACGAGATATCAAAAGGTTATTGCTTACTTGGTGAAAAAGGAAAACCCACAATAAATTTTTATGCCAATAGGATGCAACTTCCGAAAATCGAGAAATAGACATTTCAACAGGCTTACTTATTGGTGAAAAATGAACCCACATAAATTTTATGCAAATAGGATGCAACTTCCGAAATCGAGAAATACGCCATTCCAAAGGCTTACTTTTCGGTGAAAAAGAACCCACAATAATTTTATGCAAATAGGATGCAACTTCCGGAAATCGAGAAATAAGAGATTTCAAAGGCTATATGCTTGCTTACCTTTTGGGTGAAAAATGAACCAACGATAAATGTTATGCAAATAGGATGCAACTTCCGAAAATCGAGAAATACGAGATTTCCCAAGGCTTTAGGCTTACCTTTTTGGTGAAAAATGAACCCACAATACATTTTATTCAATAGGATGCAACTTCCGAAAATCGAGAAATACGAGATTTCCAAAGGCTATAGGCTTACCTTTTTGGTGAAAAGTGAACCCACGATAAATTTTATGCAAATCGGACGCAACTTCCGAAAATCGAGAAATAAGAGATTTCCAAAGGCTATATGCTTGCTTACCTTTTTGGTGAAAAAGAACCCACAATAAATTTTATGCAAATAGGATGCAACTTTCGAAAATCGAGAAATACGAGATTTCCAAAGGCCATGCTTACCTTTTCGGTGAAAAATGAACCCACAATACATTTTATTCAACAGGATTGAACTCCGAAAATCGAGCAATATGAGATTTCCAAAGCTTACTTTTTGGTGAAAAAGGAACCCACAATAAATTTTATGCAAATGGGATGCAACTTCCGAAAATCGAGAAATACGAGATTTCCAAATGTTTTAGGCTTACCTTTTTGGTGAAAAGTGAACCACAATAAATTTTATGCAAATAGGATGCAACTTCCGGAAATCGAGAAATATGAGATTTCCAAAGCGTATATGCTTGCTTACTTTTGGTGAAAAGTGAACCCACAATGAATTTTATGCAAATAGGATGCAACTTCCGAAAATCGAAATACGAGATTTCCAAAGGCTATAGGCTTACCTTTTTTTGGTGAAAATGAACCCACAATAAAATTTATGCAAATAGGATGCAACTTCCGAAAATCGAGAAATACATTTCCAAAGGCTTAGGCTTACCTTTTCGGTTAAAAAAATAACCACAATAAAGTTTATTCAAATAGGATGCAACTTCCGAAAATCGAGAAATACGAGATTTCCTAAGGGTATAATTTTTGGACAAAAATGAACCGCATAAATTTATAGAAAATAGGGATGCCACTTTCGAAAATCGAGAAATCCGAGATTTCCGAAGTCCAACTTCCCAAGCTCACACAAAAAATTAGAATTTGTGGCGTAGGCGTACGGTGCTAGGTACTTTGTATAGTCGCAAAGAGAGTTTTAACGGGCTATAGAACTGCCGCCTCTTCGAGCTTTCGGTGTGACTGCGCGCTTTCCGCGCAAGGCTGGCGTCTTTGGGAAAAGTTACGTTTTTTGGTCAAAATGAAGCCACAGTAAATTTTATTAAAATATGATGCAACTTTTCGAAAAGTTGACAAAAATACGAGATTTTGAAAAGTCTATAGGCTTTACATTTTGGGGAAAAATGAAGCCACAGTAAATTTTATCCCCGAAAGTTCAAATGGATTGCTATAACTGCCGAAAATCGAGGGAAAGATGATATTTCCAGATGCTATACCTTACCTTTGTGGTGAAAAATGAACAATGATCAATTTTATTCAAATAGGATGCAATTTTACAAAAATCGCGAAATACGAAATTTGCAAGGTCTGCAAGCTTACCCTTTTGTTGAAAAATGAGCCCACGATAAATTTTATTCAAATAGGATGGAATTTTACAAATATCGCGAAATACGAAATTTGCAAGGTCTACAATCTTACCCCTTTGTTGAAAAATGAACCCACAATAAATTTTATTCAAATAGGATGCAATTTTACAAAATCGCGAAATACCAAATTTGCAAGGGCTACAAGCTTACCCTTTTGTTGAAAATGAACCCACAATAAATTTTATTCAAATAGAATGCAACTATCGAAATCAATACAGAATTGTGCAAATGAGGAAAAGAACGTCTATGCGCCTGATTGGCCGTTGAAAATTTCCTTAGGGCTACAAGCAGATTTTCGAAGTACCCATTATGCCCTAACTTACCAGTTCACGCGGTAGTAAAATGCGCACTACGCGTCCATATGGCAACGCGCGCACCTACGCAGCTGCCCACTTTGTTGATAATGCGGCTCATGATGAATTTTAGCTGAGCCCTTCTTACTGTGTGGACAGCTTTAAACATATGTACCGCTCTTTGCGCGACGCCTGGTGCGATGCTGTTCTGCCACGCAATATTTATTTATTACTACTATCAATCCCTGGAGGGATTCTAGCAGGAAGGGCAACATACAATTATAAGAGTAAATTATGTACAGCCGCCTAAATCTTTAACTATCGTGCGCGAGCGCCGACTTTTTTGTGCGTCAGAGTCGTACGACGGAGCCAAGTTGCAACAGGGCGAGAGTGAGCGCATGCCCACGAATCGCGCTCAGCTGGGCCCGTCGTTTTCTTGGCTGTTCCTTCGTGAGAACATCACCCAGCATTAACTCTCTTCAGACGAACAGGCAGCGCGTCTTGCTCGTATCTTAGATTCCGAACGTCAGCAAGCAACCGAGAAAATGAAATCCGCAGATACGTCACACGCCCCCGCGCATGAGATAATCTGACAAATGTGGATCGTTCGTTTGTTATCTGGCGACGCAAATGCTTTTTTTTTTTTGCGCTTACTCTCGCCCCGTTTGCAACTTGGCTCCGTTGCACGGCGCTGACGCATGAAAAAAGTCGGCGCTCGCGCACGATAGTTAAAGATTTGGCCGGCTGTACAGATACATATATATGCACAAATTCCTCTCCATTATTGTCATAATTGCTACTGCTCTGTTAAAGACTCAAATACCTTGGTTTCATTGATTTCATTAGGCTGTGTGTAAAAAAGAAACGAGCCCGCGATGCATGCCCCTTCTTTCGCTTATACATACATACACACAGACACATACACAGATATATGGTAGGGTGAAATTCAATGGATCTGGTGGAAAATGCGGTAGAAAAAGAGGTCGACAAACGTGCGAACACACACACAACATATTATATATATATATATATATATATATATATTATATATATATATATATATTATATATATATATATAATAACAGCGATATACACATAACTTGAGATTCAATATACAGTTACAATCAATGGGCAGTTAACGTAGAATGTAACAAATAAAAAATACAGTGAAACCCACGTACTCTAAACGTTGATCAGCGCCTGGTCGGTGCAGAAGATCAATACCATGCCGGGAGTCCATGGGTTAAGAACAGCTGGAATCCCTTTTGATATAAAAACCGTCAACTTGAATTTACGACAGCGGCGATGCCTTTATTCGACAATGTGTTTGAGTACATAATTGAGACAGTATAATGAGTGAAAGACGGCGCGCGAGTAACATGACTAGGAAGTGTATGCAGAGAATGAAAACGAGCAGAAAATAATTTATACGAGCGGAATAACGACAAATTTTCAGTGAAAGGATCAGGTAAACTTTCGGCACGACACAATATTAAAAAAACATATAGTGACCGTGCTGCTTTGGCAGAATCGTCCGAGGTGAGCTCAGATGAGCCAGTGACGTCATCGAAGGTTCACAGACGCTTAGCCTGTATTTCACGCAGTATGCATGACACGAATTTTACGTCCAGGACATTGCTCTTGCGGGTCTGTCATACGCGAATTCGCGCAACAATAATTGTTATTCGGGTGGTCGCATGCAGTCGGATCCCGCCGCCGAAATTTGAACCAAGGCAAGGTTATCGTTCATCGCGAGGCGCCTTCGTCTCAGCGGACCTCGGTCCTGGGAGGAGTCCGTCACAGGAACACTGGAACCTGGGATAAAGTTTGGTTATAAGGTGAAATAAAAACGAATCAGACTTTATTTTTTACATATTTAAGCTCAAGAAAGTCACGCTGTCGCTTATGTATTGCCTAATAGGACCGGAAAGAGAAAGCCATTTTGTTCGTTTTCCTCTTAGTCAATTGTGTTCATCCCGCTCGAAAGCTTCCCGCACTGCCTCCGGGACCAGAGGCACTGCAGGCTCTCTTCACCTGACGTAGTGTTGTAGTGCCTCCGTGATCGGCCCACCTTTGACCAACCGACGGATGTCATGTGATGACGTCATATTGTGACGTCACCGTGATGGCATCATCACATGACAGCGTCGCTTGGTCAAAGGTAGGCCGACCACTGAGACACTGCAGTGACGCCACAATGACGTCAGGACGACGTTACAACTATTGGCTACCTGTGACGCCATAATGATGTCGCGGAGTGACGTGATCACGTAATCATTTCTTACATCACTCGTGCTGACGCCCGTCGCGACGGTCACTTTTCGCGCTTGATGAGGCATCTAAGGCTTTCGCCTTAAAAGAATTGCGTGTGGAGTCGAGCGAAAAATGGCGTTGAGCTGTAGGCCACGGGAAGTTCTCAGTTTCTTTCTCTTACTAGTCCATTCTTGTTTAACTAGTGCGATTCCGCACTTCGACGCTTTCCATAGGCGTGCGCACGGCCATACATCGGGGGAGTCAAATATCGCCGCTCCGCCCCACATCCCTGTTAGAACATTCCGACAGGAAACAACATTTGCAATGTATGCAATAATGAAAATGAAGCGATGACATGCTGTTCACAACGGGCTGTCTTTGATGGCAAATTATATTTCAATGGACAACGACATAAAGGGTCCTAGGCTGTCATTATCATAAACAATATTGCATTAGAATAGAAGCTTGAGCGAGCTGGTAGGGATGCATGCTTCCAGATGTGTGCACTTCACGATGCGCACACGTATACAGTAGGAATCGCCAAAAAGCTGCATAACAGTAAGCCTGCATATTACCCGCCACGGTGGGATAGTGGTTATGGTGCTCGACTGCTGACCCACCGGTCGCGGGATCGAATCCCGGACGCGGCGGGCCGCATATTCGATGGAGCGAAAATGCTCGAGACCAGTGTACTTAGATTTAGTTGCACGTTATAGAACCCCCGGTAATCTAAGTTTTTCGGGGTCCTCCACTACGGCGTCTCTCATAACCATATCGTTGTTTGGGACGTCAAACCCCAGCAAACATTATACTATATAAACCTGCACAATAAAGGGGGGCCAAGCAATTTTCATGGTACCTATTTTATTTAGCGCAACGGAAAGCTTAACGGTCACCGTCAGAGTGTCTAATCATGGAATGGTAACGCGGAAAAACGTCGTGAAAGCTTATATAATAAGAATTTTTCGGGTGTGCGGTGAGTGTGAAATCGTACACACAACACATCCTACAAGCAGTGGGCGGTGAGCACGGCAGCGGTTTCGTGTTTGTGCGCTGTGGTTTGTTGCGCATGCGTGCACTTCGCGCGCATGAGCCGCGGCTCGAGCGTGTTCCAGTATGTGCCGCGAATGCAGCGCCACTTCTTCAGCGTCAACTCCTTTTATCTCGTAAGCAGCACACAGAGGAGCGGGGATGTATAATAATATACATACTCTACTTCTGAGCGCTAAATATGGTGCGCACTAAAGCACCAGACTACGTACAGCAAAGTGAACGACTCCATGATCCAGCTTCAAGGATTCGTGGGCGGCTACGATATAGGATACGCGACATACCGGCTTTTGCGACGGTTACACGTGATCAAAAATATAAATTCCTACTTAGATCCCTAAAAGGAGGCTTGAATATGCAACTATAATTCACGGCCTTTTAGTTTCCACCAGGATCGAATCACACGTTCTAGCCACTTGTCACTCCCTTCAACAATGCAGGAAGATGCCTGACTAGGTAAAGTTATAGGGCTGACTTGGTGCCCCCTTAGATTATTTGGGGGGGGGGGGGGGGGGTCTGACCCCGCTGTTCGCACGCCTACGACTCTTTCCGACTAGAAGCGCGGATAGCATGAATCAGGAGAAGAAAAACGGAAAGACTACACTTCAAACTAGCTACCGATTCTTGCCACAGAGTCCTGGTACGTACCGCTGGGTGTCGCCTCGTCTTGCTCCGACGCTTCGCCGAGCGCTCCTTGGGCCGCCATTCGCAGGGCGGCTCTCCAGCCCAGTCCTCCACGGCGCTTCTCCCTGTATCGCCGAAACAGGCGCCAACTAGCCAGCACGTCGGCGTACACGGTCTTGGCCATGTCGAAACGTCACCAACAGCGACACGACCATCGTGGGACCCAAACGCACGCTCCGATTGCGTTGTCTCGCGCGAAGTTGTTCAGGTTCTGGCCGTACTGCTCGTGGTGCGGACTGCGTTAGTGGACAAGGCCAGGAAAAAAAGAGCTCGAATTGAACCTTTGGCAGAGTTCTCGTAGCTCAATACCCCCCACTCCCCCCAAAAAATAGCGACTATTCCTACACTTCATGATGATGATCCTTATCAAACAGGAAAATCTGATGTGTATGACACCACAAAACCTTTGTGGCAATGCACGTGTTAAAAAAAGAAAAGAAAAAAAATCTGGCGTCCAGCGTCGTCCGGCGGAACACGAATGGTACTAAAAGTCGCGTGACAAAGTCATGAAATCATCTGATGACGTCACGTGATGACCTCATGTTGACATCAGTATCACGCCTTAACTTGGTCAAGAGGGAGAAATAGATATAACGGACATAGGCATAGATTAGGCATAACATGCCTAATTGATGACGCCGTGTCGACGTCATCGACTAAACGCGCCACCACGACGTCATGTCAGTCAGAGAACTTTTCAAAAGTTACAGCGGAGATTTCGTGCATCATTGTTACCCTACGCAGTAAACCTGGTGACCAGGGTAACCTGTGTTCGGGTACGTTCTGCGGTGTACAGACAGAGAAGAAAAGAAAAGGGAGAAGGACGAGCTTCGAATGGATACAATAGTTCGTTTGAACTTCAAGTTTGTGCTCCGACATAGTCTGGTTAGAGATGGCAAATTCTTGAACGGGGGCGTCGCTGTTGACAACGCTTCGACAAGTGGTCCTGTCTTCTTCAAGGAGGCAACAAGACAAGAGCGCTTGCCAAAACGTTGGCTCTACCCACGAAACGAAACACGAAACCTCTATAAAACGTTTTATAGAGGTTTATAGAGGTTTTAAACGTTTTTAAAGACGCTTATAGAGGTTTTGTGTTTGATGGCAGCTACACCCCTCGTTCAAGAATTTTGCCTTGCATCTTCCCCTCAAACGTCTACATTACTTATTCTGGTTAGGAAATATTTGCGGTCGCGCCTGCGCAATACACACTTACTTGCAAACCGTCCATCCCCATCATCGTACCTGTAGCATCGCTCCTTCTTCAGACATGGCAAGCCTCTGGTACAAGCAGGAGGCCCTCCGGAACGTGTCCTCCGGGTCGCTGCTTTCCTGGGCTAGCTTGCACCAAGACGGCAACACGCACTGTGCCGGCTCGTACAGACCGGCCAGCGTGGGCCGCTGGCAGACCAGGTACTTGCTGTACTTCTCGTAGGTGTACAGCATCACCACGAATATGATCCGCGCCCCCATTCTCTGCGAAGGAACACAACATGGCACGCAAAGTGTTTTTACAGCGAATCTTTATGTGGGTATAGTCGGTTACAAGGACAAGAATGACTGTAAAGAAGACAGACAGATTGTAGCTTTCCATAATAAATATAAAACAGCGCTTAACACACAGGGCAAAGGAACACGTGACACAGACGGCGCTGAACTTGCAAGTGGGATATATTGAAAAGTGATATGTTGCTTTTTTAAGCAAAGGGCTTAAAAGGAGCGTGCACGCTCATTGTCAAAACCGATCGATACATTCGTCATTCCCAGAGGCAATGCCTCGTGAGAGCTCACTGGTCACCAGGGGCGTAGCCAAGGGGGGGGGGGTTGGGGGGGTTCAACCCCCCCCCCCGAAATTTTTCAGTTTTGCTTGCGTATATAGGCACGCATACATAAAAATGCACGCACGAACATATATAAAGTATGGTTGAACCCCCCCCCCCCCCCCCGAAAAAAATTTCTGGCTACGCCCCTGCTGGTCACCCCTGATTAACAAGTCCATTTGCTATGTCCTGGAGCCTTACGTGGAAAGGGCCGGTGCGTTAATGTGAGGCTTTTAGAGGACAATACTTCATTACAAAAGAAACAAACTAACTTGGCCAAGCACTGTTTTTGAGTGCCAGTGTGTACCGTTTCTTGGTGTCACTAAAATCTTGTTTGTTCATAATGATAGCTACACAATAGAAGTCGCTGGGTCATTTCATACATCGAGAAAAAGAAGTGATTGTGTTATCATCCCAGGAAACGGGCTTGATCAGGGTCGTGACCAGTGAGCTCCCAAATGGCGGTGCCTTTGGGAATGACGAGTGTATAGCTTTTGACAATGAGCGTGGCGCGCTTGATTTAAGCCGTTTGCTTTAAAAAAAAAGCAACACGTCTTTTTCGGTAAACCCAGTTACAAGTTCAGCGCCGTGTGTGTCACTTCTTACTTTGTGTTAAGCGCTGCTTTGTATTTATCGTGTTAATAAATGTAAGCTCCGTCCAAAGCCGTCGCTGTTCCATCCAGTAAGGGTTTGCATAGATACTCATCCAATTGTATTTGCTTATTTACGTGACGTCAAGCTTCGGATGGGAAACGCTTTTCTCCATTATTTGTTTGATAGTTGTTTACAACAGCAACTCCCTAGGCTATCAGAACTCTTCGAAGTTTCTTCGGGCATCACCAGTGCAAAATCAGTAGATACGGCATTGAGTAGAGCACCACAAAAGCCTAAATAATCCTGCAGTGATATCTGCACTCGCTGTAAGTGAAGCATCCGTGGCTAAAGATTTGTTGTGCCAGGACGCCGAGCTGGTAAGGGCGGAGATCATATCAGGACAACCCGCCTACGTATGAATCTCTTAAAAAAAAGAAAGAGAAAAGAAAAAAGCTTGTCTTTTCTATCAATGTTGGAGGTTTGATCAAGGTTTACCTCCGATATTTCCGTTGGTGTTTTAAGAAGAAAAACGGTTTTTCTTGCAATAAGGTCGAAGTCTGTGTCAGTTGGTACATGACGCTGAGGCAAAAACCAGCCCAGTTGCTAGTCCAGTCATTGTGTGTCACTTCTATCCCTTGTCCGGCATCTTGACTGGTTTTTGCCTCAGCGATTTTTCTTGTGTTCCAGAATTACCCTTTCACAATACCAAAATCACCGCGCTTGTCGTGAGAAGACACGAGGTAAGCGAGAAAACGCGCAAAAGAAAATGCACGTGGCGACGCCACCTTGAAAGTTCCGCACCACTCGCCATAACGTCACAAATTTTCGCGGCGTCTACTAGGGCCCACGTGGTACATTTCCTCTGAGGGGGAGACTTAAAGGGATGGTGCCACCAAATTTGTGGCTTGCGCGTTCTTTGCTGTAAGCGTTTCCTATAGTTCAAGGAAGCATGATGCACGCACCAAGATTCATGTATTCTCGCTACATAATTTAATATCGCCTTTTTATGTGGACAACTTTCGGTTTCGGTTTCTGGGCGCCGAGGTTGGGCAGTGACGTAGAAGTGTAGGAGGCGTGGTCACGTGACCACACAAGGCTGTGACGCACTTAGCCAGGAAGCGATCGAAACTCGGCGAATGATGTAGCAACCGATGCTTTGCCGGTACTATAGTGAACTAAAATATATTCTAGTTCACTACAGCCGGTACGTACGTTGCGGAAGTGGCGGAGGTCACTCACGTTACTACAGCAGGTTTGGTGCGACGTCACTACAACTTCCGTTGCCCATCCTACAGATCTACGTCAGTGTTGGTGCGCTAGCGATGGGTTTCGATCGGGATAATGGGCATTAGGTACACTTTGGAAGCGAATTAAATATATTCTAAACGTTTGCTGTGTCCGACCGTTCGTGGGGAATGTCCTTGCATACAGAGCAAACCCACAACAGGCTTGTTATAGCCTCGAAATTTGATGGCACGACCCCTTTAACGTGCGAAGTTTCGGGAAATTTCGTTGAGCCAATGTCGCCAAAATACGAAAAGTGCACTTTGAAATCCGTGACGTCACGCGCGGAGATTTCGGCGCGAAATTTAAAAATAAAACTTTCACCTTGGGTTTTCTCCTTTATTATTAAAGCTATGACGGTGAAATTAACGACATTCGTGTTTTCAGCGTAAAACTTATCAGTCCAAACCGATTCATTGTTTCACTTTAGTGTCCCTTTGAAGGGGCTCTGCAGCACTTTTCCAGCATGGTCAGAAACGCTGCCGATCGGTAGTCGAGGCTCCCGAGAACACGCGAGCCAGACATTATAGCGCAACACGCGGCATGGAATTTACAACTAATTCTCAAAGTCACCGAGAAATCGTTCCTTCTTCTCTCGACAAATGACGCCATAAAACTAAATGACAGCGTCATAAACCCAAAGTCCACGGCCGTTGGCTGATTTGAGCATCGTGTGCTGCATAGATACCGTGGCCGCCGCGGGATGCCGCCACGTGAACGCGGGCGTGCTCGCGATCACACTGATGGTAAGCCGCGCCTTCGAGGAAAAATGAAAAGGAGTACTCAAGGTCATGATGCGAGTTGACGAAGTGGCGCGTCTTCTTGCCCCGTGTCATCCCCCTCCCTGCGTAGCTTTCACCGCGGTCGCTGGTACGAAAGGAGAGAGAAAGCGCTTGAAGTGTGTGTCTAATCCCTGTAACTCCGCTCGTACTTGATGGATTCTAAAACTTTTTGCGGCAGTCGATTCGTAAGCAATAATCTCTATTAATTAAGCCATTAGACAATTACTTGAAGAAGTGTTGCAGGGACCCTTTAAATGTGAGCGACCCTGTACGCCCGTGTCGCACTGATATCGATATAATAATCATTGGGGTTTTTACACCCTAAAACCACGACATGATTATGAGGGACGCCGTAGTGGAGAGCTCCAGACATTTTGACCCTCTGGTGTTTGACGTGCACCTAAATCTAAGTACACGGCCCATTAGCATTTCGCCTCCATCGAAATGCGGCCGCTGCGGCCGGTATTTGATCCCACGACCATCGGGTCAGCAGTCGAGCACCATAACCACTAGAGCACTGTGGCGGGTGATATCGAGATGCAATGTGCTCGCCTTGAAGAACGTCAGCAACAGTGGAAGGTTGCCGCCCCCGGAGACGACGATCGTCGCGTTGATGAGCAGCCTGATGAGGAAGGCGATCGTGGTGGCGACGCCGTCCTCGGCATCGCGCATCTCGTCGACGAAGAGCGACGCGACGCCCACCGGCAGGGCGAACATGAACGTCTTGATCACGAGCAACGCCGGCACCTCGAGGCCGACCAGCAGTCGCAGGGTTGACGGGAACACTCGCAGCGCCATCCTGTGCAGCAGCATGAGAACGGGGTGGATCTGCGCAAGGTGTGCGAGAATAGAGATGTTTAGTCGGTCTGGTATTCCGCTATACGCAAAGGCGTAGCGGAATACCAGATAGCATAGAGTCAGTACAGACTCTAGAGAAAAAGCTGGGTCGAAAGAGCGCTGACCACAAGAACAAGTCCATGCGACATGACCGTATAGCGTGTAAAGTTGGCTGGCAATCCATAAAGCCGTTTCACATAGATATGCGGGACCTGAATGTGCTAATCAAGCTGTTTAGCGTACTGCTACCGCAAAGAACAATATTATTCGAAATTCCAGGGGGGGAGGGGGTGGCCCCCTTCCCCTTCATCCGGATGGCCATGCGAACGATAGTATCGACATCTTTTGACACTTCGTGCAATCACAATTATAGACACGTTTGTTTGTTTGTTTGTTTCCGCCGTGTGTCTTTGGGGAAAATGAAAAGTTTAACAAGCAACTCATTCGGAATTATGCCGATGCCAAGAATTTACAT
Organism: Rhipicephalus sanguineus; assembly: GCF_013339695.2. Taxonomy (NCBI): domain Eukaryota; kingdom Metazoa; phylum Arthropoda; class Arachnida; order Ixodida; family Ixodidae; genus Rhipicephalus; species Rhipicephalus sanguineus. Next base: position 44,546,358 of record NC_051186.1, on the reverse strand, counting down.
GAGCCGAGTTATAGAACGCACTAGGTTTCTGCAGCAACAATTATGTGCCACAGCCGGTCTGGAGGCGCGCGCTCGCTCCTAGGGAGCGAGCGCGCGCCTTCAGACCGGCCGTGGTCAAAGAAGAGCCCGAAATTCCGCTACATCCCCCACCACCAGGGGATCGTTTGTCCTGTAGGAAAAAGGGTCCGCGTGTCCACCGAAGAGGAGGGGCGGGGGGGGCACTCACTAATCCGTGACGCCGCGGTCACGTGATCCACAATCCCCCCCCCCCCTCCCCAGTGTCCCCCGCGGATTTCTCCCTCGTGTGAATAACACGTCGCTTCTAAAGCTTTAGTGGCTTCCCCTGCTGCGTGAATCATTACTCTCACTTCATTTTCTTTCCTTTCTTGTCTCCCCCTTCCCCCACCCTCAAGACGCTTTCTTCCTTCCTCAGAACCACTACCACCACCACCTCTTCGTGCACCCTGCGTCAGCAGCTGTGGATGTGACGTCACGCCTCGCGCTGGCGTGCAGCCGCCGATCGCGTATTATCCTCGGAAAATACAGCCAACTGTTCAAGAACACGTGAAATAAACTTTGTGTATCGGAACAGGCATGTCTTCCGAGTACAATTTCGATGTTTTCGTCCTTTTTTACAGATCTTTGTTCAGTATCCCTTTAAGAAATTAAAGTGGACGAAAAGACAATTCGCCGTCGGAATGGTCCAAGCCTGCAATCTTCGAATAACGCATCCGATGCTACAGCGGCGGTCGTCCTCCCGTCCAGTTTATCGGGTACATTTGAACCTGCGGGTGTTAGTCAATACGGCTCTTAGCCATCATGGTGAGGGTGGAACACTTTTTTCTTTTTGGCGGCTGGCGCGACATGGGCCCCGCCGCGGTGGTCTAGTGGTTATGGCGCTCGACTGCTGACCCGAAGGTCGCGGGATCGAATCCCGGCTGCGGCGGCTGCATTTTCGATGGAGGCGAAAATGTTTGAGGCCCGTGTACTTAGATTTAGGTGCACGTTAAAGAACCCCAGGTGGTCAAAATTTCCGGAGCCCTCCACTACGGCGTCTCTCATAATCATATCGTGGTTTTGGGACGTTAAACCCCAGATATTATTATATTATTATGGCGCGTGACATGGCACGTGATCGTTTTACGAGCTGGCGGCTGACCAATGATAGCATCAAGCCTGCCAGAACGAGACCATCGCTATGAATGAACGAAAGAAGGGTAATTAATTAAGGGCTCGATTCACCCTGAAACCGCGCAGCAACACGAGGACGAAGAAGGGAACAACGGGACAGCGACCGTCCCGCTGTATCTGTCTTCGTCCTTGAGTTGCTGCATTGTTTTCAGGATGAGCGGCAACACAGCTAGATGTGCGATGGCATGGGGGTAGGATGGGGGTAAGTGGTGGCGCCAAGAAATGTAGTGGCAGCTAACAGAACTATACGGTTCTGGCCAGCAGGAGGGGCGCGGTACGGGCAGGTCGTGCTCCGCACACATCGTGCATTCGACTCATCACAACGACGCGACACCCCAAAAAGCAGCGATGACTCACCACGAAAGAGAGGACGCAGGCCAATATGATCGGCGTGATGCCGTTGTCGAGGCGCTGGTAGGCGCTCATCTGGCAGGGCCTCATGTTGCCGGCCGAGGGCGGATGGCCCTTGCAGCAGGCGTTCGCGTGAAGGCTGCGCTGCTTCTTGGCTTCTTCGGTTTCCCAGTCGGCTTCATCCTGCTGCAACGCTTCGTCCTCGCCGTCTATGATGGCGCGCAGGACCTCCCAGTCCTTGTGGCCCTTTATCTCCTGCAGAACGGCTTCCACTGCTTGCTCGCTCGCCCAATCGGCCATCATCTGGCTGTCGTCGTCTGTTGCCTGAAGGCAAAGAGGAGGAAAGTCAGGCCCGCCAATCATAAGCACGTCCTACCGCAGCGGACCCTTTCCCTCACCCCCTTACTTATTCTGGCACGTCACCTGCGAAAAAACGCGCGTGCCTTCAAACTCTTGGGGCTTACAAAACGAAGCGTTCAGCTTCATCTCCAACGAAGAGAAGGATCACCTCCTGTCTGGACTTATACAGGAGTAGAAAAGCTGACGTCACAGCCTCGGCAGCCGGCATTTTTGTGTGGTCACGCATATTAACAACAGCTCAGAGGGGATTATGACGACGCCCAGGGATCCTCGGTTGGCAAAGTGCACAGTAGAGACAGGCCTAGCCTTGCGGGTAGAAGGAGCAAAATCGGGTTCGGCAGTGAATTCTTGTTTTTTTTTTTTTGCGCCCTGGCTGAACGAAGGCGCCCTGGCTGCACCCAGGGCGCCTTCGTTGAAAAGGTGCACAATAGAGGGACACTTGAGCACGTCAGTCTGTTCTACGAAAGTCTCATTTTACTGGCTGCCGATGGCCGCGATGCTGAGGTTGCAAATAAGAGCTCCGTCGCGCCTGCCACTGATTGCTGAACAATGCTAGGCATAAAAGCCTGAAAGAGGAAATCATGGACGTTGCCTAAGCAGCGACACGTGCTACGCCATGCTTCCTAATGGGGAAATGGTGGAAACTTCAACCAAAATTTGCGTCTTTTCAGGGGTGAAGTGGCCGGTGACGAGCGGCGCTTCGGTGCGTTGGTATGCGCGGTAATATTCACGGTCACATGGCGCAGGCCATGACAATAGATGGAGGGCATTGTCCCCGTAGTACACAAGCTGCTTGCGTACGCACGCTATCGCGTTAGTTTGTGCTTCTAGCCGCACGCAATGAAAATACAAGAAACGCCAGGGCCGGCTTAGGTACGTAAGCCGCTATCGGGCCCCACTACTAAAGCTCTGTAATGTTTTTGGGCGTCGGCCTAATATCCACGAGGACGGCTCGGTGGGCTAGTTCGTACTGCATCTTACAGCGCACGCAGATGGGGACAAAGATAGAAAACACAAGACACAAATGTGTCAGTGGGTGTCGCCGGTGTTTGCTTTCTTTTTCCAGGAGTAGCGCCTTGTAGGGGATAATTCGGTGATCAAAATGTTCAGACTGTTTTCTTTCGCGGAACTTGCATTCTTTCGCGGAAACAGCGCGCCAAGGACGCCGCTGCGAAACGGGCTCAACGAGAAGCGGATCCCGAGACCATGATTGCTTCAGAAGCTTCGCCCAAGCTCTTCATCATTCACCCGTGGATATGCTGTAATTTTTCCCCGTGAATTGCAGCGAGATGCGCGGCTAATGTGCCTCCGTTTCGCATGCGGTCGTGCCCCCGCGGTTAGCGCATCGAGCAGACGCCAGCCCTGGAAACGGAAGTAATGTTCTGGCGCGTTCGAGCACTCATTATGCTCATTTATTCTACCGCGTCCAATTAAACGTTAATGCGGCACTGTCTCATGATACCGCCACTCTCGTGCCCGTACAAATGTCGCAAATTTCATGCCTGTCCCGCAGAAACAGGCAGTACACCACAGAGAACGCCGGCGGCCGTGCAACGCCGCTCGCGTGCTCGGGCTGGCTCGGGCACGTCATGCGCACGTGACCATGCATGCGCATGACGTGTTCTTGCGTATGTGTCAAGTGAAGAGGGCAGGGAGAGATTTGGCTTGCGAAGGCTACACGGGCCGAGTGGCAAGGGTTTTAAACTCGCCTCCGCGCATGATGGTTTCGCGCCGCTACAAATTATTGTTTTTCTCAGCTCGTAATGGACCGATTTGAAAAATTCTTGCAGCATACTGTTCTTCAATCAGCACACAACAACTTCCAGCCTCTAACTAAAATTTGCTGTGTCGCTTGGCGAGGGGCCATTTAAGAAAGTAGAAGGCGTCCAAAGGAAAGCGCTGAAGTATATACAATCAGTATATAAGCTTAGACTCACCCATCGAAATACTCAAGAAAGCCGGGATTCTAACAGTACAAAACCGAACAGTACATAGTCCGTTCTAATGCTTTTGTACCAGCTTCTGCACAACCAATTTATCATTGATGTCTGCAGATACATTTCCAGATGTGAAACATGGCCATCACGACATAAACACACACAAACACAAAAGGAGTATCCATTTCGTACTGACTGTTTTAAAAACTCACTCTTTCCTTTAGCGATAAGACAGTGGAATAATATCAGCGAGGCCACCAGTAGCAGTACGGGCTTAACTATCTTGTACTAAAATGTAGATAATCTCGGTTTGATCTATTCTTTGATTTTGTTTCATTTATCGAGATCTTTTGTCGTTCTTAGTTATCCTATCGTTTGGATATGAACAGTATCAACTGACAAAGATTGACACAAGTGACCGGTTGCCGGAGTGGCAAGATTGCGACACGCGGCGCTGCCTTTTTCCCGAGCGCGCCTATAGAGAGTACCAAGCACATTCCATTTTCCAAAGCAGGGGTGGTCGGCGGAAAACACTCCAACAAGCAGCTTTTTCTGGGCAACTGTGGTAAAGATATGGTTGATCGCAACATCAGCGAAAAAAGAAAAACAAAAAAAAGTCACAGTTTCGCCGCAACGGCGAAGCAATGAATGCGATAGCAACAAATTGGAATGCAACGCGAAGAACGGAAAACAGCTCGAAATTTCCAGCGCGTCGCTCAAGCGCAGAGGACGCACGAAAAAAACCCACACAGGGCGAGCGCGAACTATCAAGTGTCACAGTTGTTCCTTATTTCTGTTTGAACAGCGTGCTAATTTCGCAAACGCGGCCGCTGCAGCGAGCGAAGTGACCTTCGTACGCTCTGTAACTACAGCGCGGACATCGCGGTGAAAGCACAAGACATACAACCCCGCCCTCCTCCTCCACGAGAAAAGCGCGCACATAGGCGACCACGCCCTGTAGGGCGAAGTCCACCCCAGCGCGCGCGCGCGCAACGCTACGAGCGGGGCGATGACCTTTAAAGGGGCCCTCCAACACTATTCAACCCCCTATTTTTTACTTGCGGGTTGCGTAGACTGATGGCTGGGGATAATTTTAGCATAAGTTTAAGCACCGATATCAAATTATTTAGTATTTTAATCACGCGTTGAAGTCGCTACATCGCTGCTGACCGCATCAGCGCGTAGTGGCGCTTGCCAGAACTATTGCGGGCGGAAATGACGAAGATGGGCGCTGGCCTATGATTGGATAAATGTAACGTTAGAAGTAATAACGGCGTTGCATCAAAGTTGAGATTACTATTGTGTTTCGTTTTCCTTTTCTGTGCTTTTTCAATGAACTCCAAATAGCCGCCGTCGCAACAAAAAATATCACTACAACCACAAGGTACGACAGAGGCGCCGGTTGCAATTTCGCCTCTGGTTGCTCTGGCTTTCTTTTTTTTTTTTTTTTTTTGCCTGCGCCGGTCGGATGTCCATATGAAACGCTTGCCCCTCTTCCTTCTTTTTGCGTCTGTACGTTTGCGAGCTGCCTCTTTCCGCATGTGCGGTAGTAATCCTCTTCGTTGAATTGTTGTCGCTGCACACTTGGAACTCGTCGGGCTGCCCCCCAACAACCCGCGTAGGGGCGACCGTGTTTAACCGCCCATGCCGCTCCACAAATTCCCTTCTCAGAATGAGAAGAGGGAATGACATGGAATGTCGTTGTAAGGAACAGTAGACAAAGCCTCCCCAGCCTCGCTACGAAGCAGTACCGCTCAAGTTCTGACAAGTCAGGAGGAACCACGTTTGTTACTATGGCAACGACGTCAACAATACGTTGGAAAGGAGAAGCAACAATGGTGCGCGAGCTTCCCCTACGTAAGAGCCTTCAGCCCATTTCATTGGAGCGCCATCCGACGTCACAGCAGAGAGTGAAATGTGGTCACGTGACCCCGCGAAAATCGAGTTGAGGGCAGGCATTTTTTTTCTTGTATTTTGAATTTTCTAAATTGAATAACTTCGTACTGCGTGCCGCTATCGCTGCCGTTCTTGCTGCACTAGTTCGTCCGTACTTCAGTCTACGCAATCCACGAGTAAAAAATGGGGGGTTGAAGAGTGTTAGAGGGCCCCTTTAAAGGGCGGACAGAACGTGCGATTAGGTTCTGGTAGAAATGAAAAGAACGTGAAATATAGTGACCGATTCCGTCATCCTTTTCGCGTTGTTAGTAGGGTTTATATTTTTAGATCAAACCGCTATGTCGCGCAGCCTAGCGGAAGAGCCTTCAAGCTGGATTATGAAGTCGGTCACTTTTCTGTACGTAGCCTGATGCTGTCATGCGCGCTATAATTGCCCCTCAAAGTTAGAGTATGTATATTATTATCTATCCTCGCTCTGTTCTGTGCTGCCTACGAGGGAAACGGAGTTGCAGGGTGAGAAGCGGCGCTTCCTTCGCGGCCGCCAGTGGGCCATGTCGAGCCGCGGCGCATGCGCGCGGAGTGCACGCATGCGCAGTAAACCGCCGCGCTCGAACACGAACCGCTCTCGCGCTCACTACTGTTTGCAGCATGTGTTGTCAAGTACGTGTATATATATATATATATATATATATATATATATATATATATATATATATATATATATATATATATATATATGTGACGAACCACACGAGAACGGTGTGGTGCGGTAGTGGTGAGAGAGGAAGACGAAGTGTTTAATAAACATGGATCTTCGTACTGCCATCATGTCTCCTGCGTTACACTAGTCGACAGGATCTACCGTGCCCTTCATCATGGCAACATCCAAGAAAGTCATCAACATCCCGAAGTTCTCTGGAGCACCCGAGGACGTCCCCTTTGACAAGTGGCTCCGGCTCTTCGATGTGAAGACTGCGGCCGCTGCATGGACGGAGCGAGACAAGCTGTGCCACTTCTCCGATTACCTTGAAGGTGAGGCTTTCCGCTGGTTCCTCACCGAGGTGTTCGACACTGACGCATCTTGGGACAGCTTGTCTGAATGCATGAAGCAACGCTTTACAAGCGCCGTAGCGGATCCTTTCCGTCAATTTATTCATTGTCGGCTGAGGCCAGGCCAGAGCCTGAAGGACTACTATAACGAAAAAACGTGTCTCGGACGCCTTGCCGACCTAAAGGACGCACACCTTATTTCCGGGCTCAACGATGGCCTTCCCGCCGATATGGAAATGGCTCTTGCTGGGCTTAACCCGACTACACCAGCGACGTGGCTTTCAGCTGCGCTGCGCGTAGGGTCAACTTTGCAGAGAGTTAAAGTACAGCGCGTTCTTCCCAGTCGAAACACGCAGATCAACGCAGCAAGCGGCAGCGCCCGTCAGCGTCCACCTAACATGCCGTTACGAACACCCGCTTCTGAATGCAGACACTGCGCAATGGATGGCTTACCCCGACAGATGCACTGGCACAATGAATGCCCACGACGCGCAAGCATTTCCGCCCTCTCTACCGACCAGGGAAACGAGGAGGGCGACCCAAAGCTCATGTAATTCAGTTTGATGCACTCATTAACGGGTACCCTGTCAGCGCTACTCTTGATACTGGAGCTACGATCACCTGTATCAACGAAGCAGTGCTGGAGGCTCTTCACCTACAAATAATGAGGAATTCATGCATCTCAGTTCAACAAGTCACATCATCTACCAAAACTTTGGGTCGCGTCAATCTAATGATACAGATAGGAAAAGTCACAAGGGAAATTCAGGCACATGTTCTACAAGGCATGAAGAGCAACTTACTTCTTGGCTTGGACAGTGCCTGTCTCTTTAACTTGTCCCTGGACCTTGACACCCTGACTCTACGCCAAGAGAATGACATCCTGCATCCTCGTGCACCAAACCATGCCACGGCTAATATGGACGCTTCTTTGCAGGAAGTTGAAGTTTGCGATTTAGTGCATCTAAATGAAACTCAACAGTTCGCATTGAAGCAGCTTGTCCATAAGTACGACGACATTTTTTCCAAGTCACAGACAGACATCGGGTGCATCATCAGCGAAACGCATCGCATCCTTCTCACCAACAATGTTCCCATCCGCAGGGCTCCCTATCGATGCTCAGAAGCCGATAGCGTTGAAATGGACAGACAGATCAACGACCTTCTTGCGCAAGGCGTCATACGACTGTCAACGTCACCATACGCTGCACCGGCACTTCTGGCAGAGAAAAAAGGGGAAGGACGCACGCGTTTCTGCATCGATTACCGCAGGCTAAACGCAGTGACGGTGCCCGACTATCAACCCATTCCTCGCATCGACGACGTTCTCGATTCTCTCGGGAAATCTACGTATTTCTCGACATTAGACATAAGGTCTGGTTACTGGCACGTCAAGATGCATCCCGAAGACATTCCAAAAACGGCATTTGTCACACGTACCGGTCACTACGAGTGGCTTGTCATGCCTTTTGGCCTACGGAACGCCCCAGCCACTTTCGAACGGGCTGTCAAGTCCATATTGACAAAAAACCACTTGACGCACGTCACGAATTACTTTGATGACATTGTTGTCTATTCCGACACGTTCGCAGACCACCTGAAGCATCTAGAGGCCGTTTTAAAAGCTTTCAAAAGCGAATTCGTCAAGCTGAAATTGAAGAAATGTCAATTCGCTCGAACCTCCGTTGAATACCTGGGACACAGGGTATCGAATGGCACGGTCACTCCGAAACAAAGCAACGTGGATGCAATCCTACGGTTTCCGACACCATCACGCCCTAAAGAGTTACAGCGTTTTCTCGGCACTGTGAATGTTTACCGTCGCTACATCGCCCGCTTCAGTGAAATCGCTCACCCACTGACACGCCTGCTCAGCAAAGACGCCACCTGGAACTGGGATTCGGACTGTGAGCTGGCTTTCACTCAGCTCAAGAAATGCGTAACAGAAGAGCCCATCCTTAAAATATACGACGCCTCCAAACCTTGCGTGCTATACTGCGATGCGTCCAACAAAGGTATCGGCGCCGTCTTGAAGCAAGCGGATGATGAAGGTCGAGAGCATCCCATTGCATACCATTCACGCAAGCTACTCAAACACGAAATCAATTACGCCATCACAGAACTTGAATGCTTAGCAATTATTGACGCCATTGATAAATGGCACTGTTACCTACACGGGAAACCTTTCACTGTGATCACGGACCACGCGGCGTTGCAGTGGCTTAAAAACATCAAAAATCCCCAAGGGCGTCTCTTCCGATGGTCCTTGAAGCTCTCCATGTACGACGTGAACATCAAGCACCAAAAGGGCATTGACAACATCGAAGCCGACGCACTGTCGCGAAACCCGATTATTCAACTCCTATCTGTTGAACAACTGCGAGAGCATCCCCACGAGAAACCGCCCGGCAAGCATACCATTGAGAACGGAATGACCATAGTCACGCGCAGAGGGATACGAAAAGTCTACGTCCCCTTTGCCCTCCGATCTTCTCTTCTCCAGAAAGCTCATGGCACTTTCGGTCACGTCGGTGTAAAGAAGACATTGCGGCTTCTCTCTCCACAATACTATTGGCCTGACATCGTCACCGACGTTTCCGAATACATTCGACACTGCGATACTTGCCAGCGTTGCAAGAAGCCGAAGACCAAACGCTTTGGTTCCTTGGAGTCTTTACCACCAGCGGAACAACCATTTGATCTTCTGGCCATGGACACTATCGGAGGTTTTGCACACTACGGTTCCTCTAAAAAATTTATCCACTTAGCCGTTGATCATGCCACCCGATATGTGTGGGCTTTTGCACACAAGAATGAGACCTGCGACGCCTACATCTCTTGCCTGAAGAGTATCTTCGCTGCTGGAAAGCCTCGGAAGTTCCTTTCCGACCGCGGCACAGGATTCACCGCCGGCAAATTCAAGCAGTTCCTCAAGCACAACAACATTCATCAGCTTTTTACAAGCTCACAACGCCCGCAGTGTAATGGCCTAAATGAGCGCACCAATCAGTCCATCGTAACTCGCCTTCGCTGCAAGATTAATGACGAACCCCGAAAACCATGGACGCGTCTCCTCTCTGACGTTATCGACGAGTACAACAGAACACCTCACGAGGTCACGGGCTACCCACCCTGTTTTCTTATGTATGGCACACCATCGTACCCTTGTCTCCTCTCCGACGTTGCCGAAAACCTGCAGGACGCTCGTGCAAACGCGGTCCGCAATTCACTAGCATATCACGAGAAAAACAAGCTTATATACGACAAGAAATTCATTCCATCGGAGCTTCAAGTGGGAGACTTCGTTCTATACGAAACACCCTGGCACCCAAACCGCGGCAAACTTAGTGCAATAATGGAAGGACCGTATACGATCATACGCAAGATATCCACTGTTAACTACGAGATCGACCGCAGCGTGGCTCCACTCGGTCGCCAGACTGACATCGTTCACGTGGGCAGATTAAGAAGATATCATCCGCCCCTGCATCTACGACTCTCTCGGGGGAGGGGGAAGCGTGTGACGAACCACACGAGAACGGTGTGGTGCGGTAGTGGTGAGAGAGGAAGACGAAGTGTTTAATAAACATGGATCTTCGTACTGCCATCATGTCTCCTGCGTTACATATATATATATATATATATATATATATATATATATATATATATATATATATATATATATATTAGTACAAAGGTGTACGCTTCTAAAAAACTGTTTATTTGTCCACGTTTCGATCGGAGACCGATCTTCATCAAGACGAGTTACTATTATATGTGTGTGTGTTTTGTGTGTGCGTTTGTATGTGTGTTTGTGTGTGTGTAGCTGGAGTACTAATGTTACATCCCCTCAATGTAACACGACGCTATCAATGAGGTCCCCATGTGACGTCGCATGATGACGTCATCGCAGGACATCGTCGCTTGGGCAAAGACAGGCCGATCACGGAGACTGTGGAAAATGTGAGTCGCAGACAGCTTGTAGTGCTTCCGATACTGGAGGCAGTTCAAAACCACGTCAGGTTCAGAAAGCTTTCGGGAAAAAAAGGGGTTGGGGGTGGGGGGTTAATACGTTGACTGTGAACAAAAAGAGGCGCTTGCATAACGGACACAGATTTTGTTTTCTAACCTCAATGCTCTAAACTGGAGGGAGGTAGCTAAAGAAATGTCATACACATTTACAATGTCAAACGGTCCCTTATACATTTCCTTAAGACTTAAGAGAACTAAAAGGCGAAATCAGTCTTCTGTTTCTTCTCATTCGATTGTATTGACTCCACCTCAAGCTTTCCGCATCCAACGTGGTTTCGCATTGCCCCCGGGATCAGAGGAACAAGAAGGGGCCTTCTGCAACTCACACGGCCTTGCAGTGCCTCCGTGATCGGCCCGCCTTTGACCAAGCGACGATGTCGTGTGATGGCGTCGTTAGGTGACGTCGCGTGATGTGACGCCATGTGATTGGCGTCACAACCTGCGCCGTCATGGTGATTTCATCACATGATTACTTTTCGCATCGCTCGTGTTGACGCCGATGGTGAGTTTTCGCGTTTGATGAGGCATCCAATTGCGTACGTTACCTGGGACGCGTCAGCCGATGCAGCTGCCGTGGCGTCGCCGGTGGTAGCACGTAGGTCCGCGTCGACGGTGGATGGTTCTGGTTGCCATTGCTGTTCCTTCTGCTCTGCAATGACCTCGCCGTCCATGTCTGGTCCTTTATTTTGGCGTACAAGCGACGGGGCTGAGCACACGATCCTAAAGGTCAGCCTGGAGGTCCTCCCCAACCAGGCGTACCGTGGCGCGAAACACGGCGCGGAAACCGTGTCGAGGTCACCCGGGTGCACTACCGCAACTTGATGGCAATCATGGCGATGATTATGCTCCTGGGATGATTGATCCTTACCCACTGAGGGGGATCGGCCAAGAGTCAGGCGGATCATATGGCTCTTAAAGTTTTTCAAATCTCACTGGAGGTTACGGCGTCAGAAGAGTTATTGTTAATGAATCCCAATTTTAGACTAGTAAATAAAACAAGTGGCGTAACCTTTGAACGAAAAATGAAAAAATTGGCGCAGCTTGCACAAGGCTGGAACCAACAGCGCAGCTGGGAGGCCTTCCTCCTTTCGCTTTACTTTTCTCTTTCTTCCTCTTTCTTTTTCTTTCTCTCTGTTTCTTTTCTATCTCGTTTTGTCTCTGTTTCTTTCTATTTCTTTCTTTCTCTCTACATCTATTTCTTCCTCGCCCTTAAATTTCTTTTTTTCTATATATCTCCCTTTCTCTCCCTCTCTCTCTATTTCTCGCTTCCTCGTTCTTTTTATCTCTCGCTTTCTTTCTTTCTTTCTTTCTTTCTTTCTTTCTTTCTTTCTTTCTTTCTTTCTTTCTTTCTTTCTTTCTTTCTTTCTTTCTTTCTTTCTTTCTTTCTTTCTTTCTATTCCTCTGTTTCTCTTTTTTCTTCTCTGTCTTGATCACTGTTCCATCTATCTCTTTTTTGTCTGTGTTTCTTTGTATCTCTCTTTCTATCTATCTCTTTCTCTGTCTCTCTGTAGTTCTTCCCTTTCTTTCTTTCTCTCTATGTGTGTCTTTCCCATTCGATCTCTTTCGTTCCCGCACCCATCCGAGTTATTGTATTCAACGCCGGACTAATCGGCGCAGCGGGAGAGAGTGCGCCGGGCGCACTTGTTCGGAGAAGCAGAAGAGGACGAAGAGAACGCGCGCTGCGTTTGCGAAGGCGAATCAGGGGTTCGCCGAGCCTCAACAGTTCCGTTGTTAAAAATCATTATGGCAGGAGGACACCAGCTAAGTATTATTAGCGATTGATGTACTATCGAGTATACTAAATCGATTTGACTCGCACATCACTCTAAGGCACTGCATATACTCCTGTCTGAGTGTCCCAGCACAGAAACCCCAGACGACAACCGTACAGTCGAATTAACTGGCAGACCAAGCTGTGACATTTTAATTTCAACAGTTTTTCTTAATGACGACAATGACGTGATCATAGGCGTGCGCGGGGGCGGCCGTTCACCCCTAGTCGCCTAAGAGGGAAGGCGCGAAATCAGCCCCATACATTGACTTAGTAAGGGAGAGGGGGGGGGGGTGTAGCCGCTCGCCCTCAGGGCTCGGCGCCGCGTCTACACGCCACGCGCTGCAACGCGTACGTGTGGTCAGGCCTGTAGCCTTCCTACACGTGACTGGACTGCACGCCTTTAGATTTGTCCCAGCGTGGCGGGACTATATTCTCAGCTCCCTAACTGAGCATCGTCATTCATCACTCTTTCGCTCCCCTTTCCCCCTTACCCAGAGTGGAGTAGCAGGCCAAAGCAAACTATAGCTCAGACCACGGCCTCTCTGCGTTTCTGTAAATAAATTCTCTCTGTCTCTCTCTGAAAAAAGAAATAAGACCATATGATCCGACCTACTCTCGCCCCTGAGTGGGACAAGTGATCACCCTGAGTGGGTAGGTGCCAATCATCCCAAGAGCATCATCATCATCATCAGTACTAAGGAGCAAGCAATCAAGCAAGCAAGCGAGCGAGGCTTGGCGGTCGGTCTCGCTCGAAGACAAATCACGGCGCACGCAGTAGCCCTCAGGAGGCGATCCCGAAGTCCATTACAGTGTGCGACGTCGTCGTCGACATGCAGGCGCCCGCGGTTCCCGACGTGGTCGACGCCTTGGACGTCGTCGCTGACGCGGACCTGAACGACGACGATGACGACTGGGACGACGAAGATGAAGCGGAGGAGGAAGACGAAGTGCGCGACGACGTCAAGCCCCTCCACTACCAGGTCTGCCTCGTCATCGGCACCCTGGCCATCGGAGTCTCATGCATCGTCGCCATATGTGCGGTGGTGAGTGTTGGGCGCTTCCTGGTACGCTGGTTCTTTCGTCTGGCGCTCCGCTGCGTCTTCGCGGTTCCCGGCATTGGAGTTATAAGGTCCTGCGCACGGGGCGCAAACGAATGTTTAGCCGCTTTCTGAGCGTTTCTATTTCCATCGATCCCAACGTGTGCTATGAAAGTGCACTATTCCCGAGTATTGGAATGGGTGCGGGACAAAGAGGCGCTAAAGAAACGTTGACTCGAACAAGACACACAGGACAGGCGCTCAACGTTCAACTAAAGTTTACTGAAGCCACATGAAAATTTATAACTGCAGCCGGCAAGGGTATAAGCACATTCGGGATACAGCCACCCGATAACGAAAGCGCCAAGACATGTCTTTAAACACCCCCTCATGGCCACACCAATGCGTAGCAACCAAAGGCGATAGAAAGCGCCCAGATTACTGAGCCACCTGACTCTTGCATTAAGTTTGCTTAGAGTGGCACATGCGCAAACTCAGCTAAGCCGAAACATCGACAACCCAAAAGGAAGCAAGCCCCCAGAGGATCATTTGTACGTTTTCTATCCCATTTGGCAATTAGGCAGCTTAGGCAGCTGCATTGGTGCGTGATCATGCATATGTGGTGTTCATGGTGAGGTCTTGGCGCTCTCGTTACCGGGTGGCTGTATCACGAATGTGGTCACCCTTGCTGGTTGTAGTTATAAATTTTCATGTTGCTTCACTAACCCGCAGTTGAAAGTTCTCTCTTGTTCGTGTCCCCGTTTCTTTAGCGCTCCTACGTTCCGTATCAAGTATGAGCTAACTTGCCCAAAAATATGTCTTACTTGTAGAATTGGGTACGCATGCTTTGAGTGCCTTGGGTATACACGCGCTATTTTCGATAAACATATGGTTAGCGTACGACGTGTCTGAAGTGGCAATAAACGCAAGCGTTAGCGTGCACAGAGCTTTAATAACAACAATAATTGTCGGGGTTTGCGTCCCAAAACCACTATTTAATTATGAGAGGCGCCGTAGTGGAGGGCTCCGGAAATTTCGACCACCTGGGGTTCATTAACGTGCACATCAACATAAGCAGACGAGCCTCTAGCATTTTGCCGCCATCGGAATGCGGCCGCCGCGGCCAGGATTAAATCCCACGACCTTCATATCAGCAGTCAAGCGCCATAACCTACAGGCTACAGCTGCATGCCAAACCAACACCACTACCAATCGTCTAGGCATGGTGTTGGTCAAGTGATAGCGTACACAAATGCTTGGGTACCACGTTCTAAAACACCCTATTTTGTCCGCAGTAGAGTTTACCCTCGCTTTGCCTCTCTAACCGCGAACAGGAAACCTCCATGGAGTCGTGGAACGAGTCGGCGTCCAGAAGCAGCAGCAGCAGCAGCAGTGAAGATGAGTTGACGCCGGCCCTGCCGGCGTACCAAGCGAAAGCCCGCGCCCACGTGGTGCTCGTGCCGGCGCTGCTGGTCACCATCGTGGGCTTCCTGGGTTCGCTGCGCCGGAACCCGCGCCTGCTCGCCATCTACGTGGTGGCCGTGGCACCGTTCGTGCTGTTGCCCTTCGTCATCCCCGCGCTCTGCATCGGCCCCGATCCCACGACCAAGCATGTGAGCGCTGCAGGACAGGCTTGCGCAAAGGGGCGCGGGGAGGGCGTCCCATCCCCCCCTCTTACTCTAAGGGGGGGGGGGGGGTTGGAACCAAGTTTGTTCATACCTACATGGTCTATGCCGTCATTGTTTACAGGGCATCGTTATGTCCACGCAGATTTCCGCGATAATGGCGGCCGAGGATCCCTTAAGTTGCCTTTCAAGTACTGTTTAATTCTCGCTTTACCTTCGTAAAGCCGGGACCAAAGGCATGCCGTTGCGACAAGCACATAATTACTTCATTTACACTTTTTGCATCCAATGCTATACATTGTACTACCACTCCGAAGCTCGTTTTCTTTCGGACTACTAAAGGGGTGAGGGGGGGGGGGTTGCGCCGAATCTTGCCCCCCGTCCCCCGATTGGGAACCCTGCACACGCTTATCCCACAAGCACACTGTTACGTCCTCGAAGGTTGCTTCTGACGCACAGCTTCTGAGGTACAAGGAATAATTACTACTCCACACAGAGACGCTTGTTACAGGCCACCAGCGGAAAAAAACTAGTATTGCACACTGAGGAAAATATCGTCCAAGTGCGCGATGATTCCGTGTCCAGGCTGTCTTGGAAATTCGCACGTTTCCTGGAGGACATTACGGGAAACGGCGGAATTATGCGTGCATGTCGCCTCGAGCTAGGAAACGGCAAAGTATAGTCAAACCGTGAAAGAAGGCGAAATACGGCGATGGCGGATGCGTGGCGCGAGTGTTCTTTGTCTTCTTGCTGAAAGAATGTACAGGGTCCCTTGCGTATTCGCCTAAGATGGCTCTAAGGTGAAAGCCGTCTTCGCTTTATTCTCAGTCGATTGTATTGATCCTTCCCCCAACCCTCCGAAAGAGTTCTGCACCTAACGTGTGTGTTTTTTTTTTTTTTTGCACTGCTTCCGCAAGCGAAGCCATTGTAAGCGTTTTGCACCTCCAGTGTTTTTGCACTATACCTCAGTGATTAGCCCACCTGTGAAGAAGCAAATATGTCGTGTGATGAAGTCGCACGGCGACGTGCGACTTCACAAATTTTTGTGATTTATGGCGTCATAATGACGTCACATGGGCGAGCTTGTTTGGGAGACGTGAAAAAAAGAAAATTCGGAGCCTGTTTACTGGTCCTTTAGTAACTTGAGTACAAGCAGGCCTGAACCGATGCTTAGTATATAGACGTCATATAGAAATGCGCACGTTTACTGGATTTTCAGACGTATTATCGCCGATATCTGTCCTGATATGCGGCATTATATTGTGATTGAATAGAAAGAAGTAAAGACGCTAATTTCTGCAACCCAATAGGGAGCACGACTAAGCACCTTAGGCGGGAGGATGAGGGGGGGGGGGGGGCAGGAGGGATTGGAGAGAAAATAGCTTAAATAACTTAGTTTCGCTTCCTCGCAGCTGTGCCCGAAGTACATCTCTTCCTTTCTGGATGTGGTGCTGGTGGGCGACGCGACGCCGTTGTGGATGTGGTCCTCCTGGTCGGGTCCGGTGCTTGTGATCAGCATCATCAGCGCCGCGAGGCTGTACGAGGCCACGAGCAGGGCTGCGCACGACCAGGACGAGTGGGAGCAGGCCGGTGAACCCTGGAACGCGCACCGCATGGACCGCGCCAGAGGATGACCACGTCGCGACGCCAGGACAGTGCACCATGTGCCGAGAGTCCTACGGACAATCTCGTCATAAGGACGGTGCAGGCGTCGTCTTTCGTGTTTTTTTTTTTTTTCTGTTCAGACACGCAATACGATAGTTCTTTTCCATCCTTTCGCTTCTTCTTCAATTTGCCGCATGTTGCAGATGAGTTCTGCGGAATCCCGCAAGGTGGTGGAAGTGCTACGAAAAGGGAAGGAATACTATATATGCTATCTTTAGGCAGCACAGTTGCTTGTACTGTCTTCCAAACGCCGCTTGCAACCATGCGCTGCGGAGAAAATGACGCTGTGGCCAATTTTTATATTTCTCGACGCTGCCGCCACTGCAGAGAACTGGATTGCCACTAGTTATCGACAGTCAATTTAATCACCGGTCTTCGACGCGCCAAACATGTCGATCGACGACACGGTATAGGCATGTGGCCTGCAAAAACGGAGTGCGGCTTCGCCACACAGCAGTGGTTGCTAGCCAGACTTACGCGCAACTCTGCTACCTATAGGTAGCGAACACAGTAACTCCAGAAAGGGATATTTGACAACCACCCTTCTGTAGCACGAAGCCACTGTGGCCGGTTACAACAAGGGTCCGTATTATAGGAGTATTTTTCTTGAAGTTCGGAGGGTGTTTTTCGGAGTTTCATTTTTTTGGAGGAAATTCGGCGTTTATCGCGGAGTCAGTTATTTCTCGTAAACCTCCAATTCTTTAAAATTCGGTGTTTAATATTGCATTAGAAGTTGTTGCCATGTCTTCTTAACTTTATTTCCAATGAAAATGGGTTGCATTGTTGCTGCTAATCCTGTTTTTTCTTCCTTTCATTTTTTTCTCTAACCTGTTAATTTACCCTGTTAATAAGGCTGTCGATGTGCACCGCTGTAAACTCACCAAAGTGTAGTTTTGGGGAGGCGGCAGGAGCTAGTCGAGCTGCTTCTCAGCTTTTTTCTCCCACCCTGCCTCATCTTCTCGACGAAAAATAAAGGACCTGTTATTATTATTATTAGTCTCAATACTCCGAAATCTTGGATGAAATGATATCTGAACACAAACATGTGAACACACTAAGTGTATTATAGATGTCTGGAAGGTTTGAACGCGCAAGCACATATACATACAAGCACAAATGCTTGAATATAAAACACCGACGTTTGTTCGTATTACAACCGTAAAGCTTGCTGTAATAGACGCAAGCGTACTTAACAAGGTCGCTGCCGCTGATGGAGGTGCGCTCCTTTCGATTGATGATTGTCAGCTTTGAAATTTGAAAATGCCCTTTGAACGTTGAAAATGCCCTTTTAAAATCGGAGCCTATCGGATAAATCCGAATTGTCCAAAAATTTTACCGGCGAGTGTTTATCAGATTTTTTTCGAATTTATCCGAAAACACGGAGTCCTAGCTACAACCTACGAATAAATACAAGCTCCGCTCCCAGAATTGCGACGCACCTGCCAGTCATCTAAGAGAATCGTGCTAGGTTGTTTCCCTTCACACTTTGAGTACTTTTTGGCTTCTAATGTAAGTACTACGCGTAGTAAGAATTAATAGTTTGTCGTCCCTACCTAAAATATTGCGTGTGGCTGAGCAGTGGTGTCAGAATCTTTGCTGAAATTTGGCAGGAAGGTGAAGTTTTCAGGTGACAACCAGCTAAACTGTTGTGTGTCTGTATAAGAAAAGCACGTCCGTGAAACATGCGGAAGGTGCCTAGAAAGCTAATGTCATAGAAGTAAGATATTAGTGAGAGCCTAGCCCCATAGTAGGGAGTCTATAATAGCACCCTAAATCGTTATTGATTTGTTCTAAACACAGCTGCTTTTTTTCTTTACCTCCTTGAGAGGTATGATGCTTTTGTTAACATGTTTCTTGTTCTAGTGTTTCTTAGTAGTGCACAGTGTATTATGCAATCTGCGTATAATTGCGTCTAGCGTTTGTGCAAATTATACTGACGCAATTTATAAATATTTAGTGTATAAGTGCCTCTAGCGCTTGCCTATACTAGTTCAATGAACTTTCCTTTGCGGATAAGTTGTTGCCGTACAATTTCGTGCAGCGCCTGTGGACAGTCATCGGAACATTTTTATGGTAACATAAAGCTGCCAAGGTGAAGACTACACCTGGCGACAGCTTTCTGTGGCAGCACAGCGAAGGCTATGGAACCGAAGCGCACACTCTTTTGCTACGATGCTGCATGCATTCCGCGAACGCTAACTTTTGTAGACTACGTAGCATACAAGAAAACATAAAAGAAAAGAAATAGGTATTATGTTTAAGACTTTTTGCATTGTAAGAAAGAAAGCTCATCCTATTAAGGATTTTCGTTTTTTGCTCTTTCTAGTTTTCTGGCCGTCTGGTGTCGATTTAACATTTTCCTGTGCCCGTAAAAAATCGCCTGCGAACGGTCTACTTGGCGTAGTAACACATGTGCAGAAGCTTCGCCCACGTATATCTTTGGCTGTGCTGCCACAGAACAGCCCGCCGAACGCGGTGGTCTGGGTCTTCCGGATATTAAGATCTTCACCAGAGCGCTGGCAGCAAGAACAGTCGCTTGGTTATTCGCCGACACGGAATAACCAGAAAAAAGTTTAAATCTCGTATAGGGCTGTTAAAGGAGCACTTCACCAAAAATTAGCGTTGCTTGCACTGGAGGCGCAGTGCTAAAGAAACGGCGAAACTGATGGGCACCTACGTAGTCCTGGCTTTTAGGGGCGAAGCACCTTACGGCCGAGCCTTGTACCCCCCGCGTCTGGCGTAGCTCTGGTTTACAGGGAGTCCGCTGGGGGCGCTGTGGTAGCAGCACTCGCTCCCGGCGCGTGCTGTGGTTTGAGTAGAGACCGCTAGGGGCGCGTTATGCTTTCAGATGCATTTCATGTGACCATAAACATACAACCACCAGTGGGACGTGTATAGACGTCGTCTTCGCTAACTTCAGATTACATCCCATTCAAGAACCCCTGGCTCTTAATTTCACCGATCGCAAGGCGGTCCTAATGAAGGAGAAACGAAGTCCGCACGTCAACACCATATACGTTTTATGACGTCAATAAAACAACATTGCATATACTGTACACACGTGTTTGTCATGCATTTGCATGCTCGAGTGGGCAATGTACGGGGGATTCACGGTTACCCGAATGATCCCCGGTGCTTCGCCCACTCATCATCATTCACTTCGTGGATATGCGTGAATTTTTTGCTGTTTTGCGAATTTTCTCTTTCTTTCTTCTCTCTTTTTTTCTGTTTTTTCTACGTCTTTTTTCTCTGTTTATTTCTATTTGTTTATTTGTCTCTCCCTCAATTTATTTCCCTTTCCTGCTCTTCCGCTTTCATCCCTTTCTTTCTCTCGCTCTCTCTATTTGGCGCTTGCTTCCTCCTTCTTTCTATCATTTTTCTCTCTCACTGTATTTCCCTCACTCTTTCTCTTTCTGCATTTCTTTCTCTCTATTTCTCTCTTTCTCATTTTTTCTGTTCTACGTTTTACTCTCCCCATCCTCCTTTCCTTCCTCCTCACCATCCCATCTCTTCTCCTCACGCTAACTTCTCTTTCCCACCCCCCTTGCTACACTATACTACACAAAGCTATGCTATATAATATGCTAGCGTGCCTGGATAGCCGAGTGGTTAGGACGCTCGCCTTAAGATAGAGGGTACGCAGGTTCGAATCGCACCTTACCAAGAAACGTTTTTCGCCAAAAATTTCTATCTCTGTATTTCTCCCTTTCTATCTCTCTCTCTCTCTCTCTCCGTACTCGATCTCTCGCCCATCAGAGTTATTGCATCTCGCGCCGCAAAAATCGGCGCACGTGTTCTGAGAGCGAAGAAGAAGACGAAGACGACGCAGAGAGCGCGTGCCGGTTCATCATGATGATAATTTTATATCTACGACACGCGGGAAACCTCGACCATGGCATCTCTGCTGTAATACCAAATACCGTAGATTATATAAACAACAGTAATTTTGATAAGTAAGCTTGACGATGCTCTCATTCACATTGCAGATTGCGCTGCGGATTAAAGTGCTCTAACGATATCCAGGAGACAAGGAAGAAGTATTGCACGCACGCGGTGCACGAGAACCGAACGTGGCATATTAAGAATTTCATTTGGCCTGTACCCCAGCATGGATGTGCCACGGTTCCAAGGTTCTACTCTGCTCTACTCTACTCAGTCAGTGGCAGGGGCTCTGTCCAGCTAGCTGCTCAATCGGACTCTCGCCGCTGTCCCACCAAAGCAGTCTCCTGCATGGGCCCCGCTTGCCGGCGAGCGGCAACGCTGAGGAGCACAGCGAGCTCTTCGGAATCGAGGGCTGACGTGGGATCGAGACCCGGAGACACGGCACCATGGCGAAGAAACAGGCGGAGGCCAACCGAGGTCCGCCAAATGTCGGGCGAGCGAAGCGCCAGGCTGCTGCTGACGACAATGCCGCTGGCCCTTCCAACGAGGCTCCGGCTGCCAAGCGGCCACGCGGTCGACCGCCCAAGGGCGTGTCGGTGGAGCCCGCTAGCACAGAAGGCCATCGCTACCACGGCGGCTCGAAAGTTGTGGAAGGCAGCGGATGCAACGCAGCCCTCAAGCAAAAGCCCTTCCATCAGCACGGCAGCCGCAGCTAGAGCCCGGAGAGTGAGCCGTAGAAAGCGCTCGAGAAGCTCCTCTCCGAGCAGCACCAACGGCACGGCCAGCGAGTCGCCAAAGCGTCGCAGTGCCAAGAGGAAGGTGAGCCGCGGCAGGTCGAGGCGCTCATCTCGCAGTCGTCATGACGGACGCGCGCGTAAAGGCCGAAGCCGTCAAAGCTCGGCCACGCGTTCGGAAAGAAGCCACGGAAGAAAGAAAAGGCGCAGCAAGAGCCGCCGCCATGGCTGGTCTAGGAGCTCTTCCTCGGCCATGAGCGTGCCCTAGAAGCGCAGGAAGAAGCGTCGCCACGCCCATAGTCGCGCATCCTCGGGCCATAGAAGAAGGCGAGTGAAGGCGAGGCAGGCTCCGAGCAGCGCGTCGTCGCCTAGACGTGGGAGGCGCACGAGTGCCGGCAAGACTCCCAAGAGCTTGGAGAGAAAGAAGAAGACTAGTTTCGGCAAGGACTAACGGAGCTACGCCTAGAGAAGAGCTAGGCAAGATGAACAATTCGTATTTTTCTCCTACGTTTCCGATAAAGTGGCCCCTGTATGACCTAATTATTGTCTGAAGTGTGCTATAATCTAATTCATTCACTTGCGTGGAAATTGCATGGAAGACGCCACAACAATTAATTATTTTGGTGCGCCAATGTTGGTTCATTTGTAGAACCAATATCCGTGCGGGCGAGATTGCTCAATTAATATACAGTACATCGCTCAGGCTGTGCAAGGGATTGTATGCAATATTGGGTTTGTATGGGGGGTGCACAGCAGTTTTAAGCGTGCAAGCATTTCTATGTCTCTATGTTCCTCTCTCCCTTTCTCTATTTCTCTCTTCCTCTTTCTATCTCTTGCTCTTTAACTTTATTTCTTTCTCTCTCTCTCGTTCTTTGATTCGCACTCATTCTGTATTGCTCTCTTTTTCTATCTCTTTCTTGTCTCTGTTTCTTTTTCTGTCTTTCTATCTTTTTGTGTATTTCTTACATTTATTTCTCTCTATTTCCCTCTTCCTCTTTCTATCTTTCTCTCTTTTTCTGTTTCATTCGTTGTCTCGCTTACCAGATTCATTGCATCTCACGCCGGGCATATCGGTGCTCATGTTGTGGGAGCGAAGCAGATGAAGAATAGGATGAAGAAAGCGCGTACCTATTCGTGATGATGGTGCTTTCTTTTCGCCGCTCACGGACTAACGGCCGCCCGAAACAGCTTCACTGTTTATAAAACCCAGCGCGCGCGCATAGCGTCCACAAGCCAACCTCCTCTGAAGCCAGTACCTCCTCGTATTGATGGCACAATTCTCATCATGCTCCTGTTCCATTGTCTTTTCTCTTTTCTTGTTCTTTTGCTAGGCTCAAGGAGAAAAAAAAACTACCGGCGCGCGCGCACCTTGTCAGCGAAGGCTCCCTGGGAGCCGCCATAAGCCTCTCTGGGCTGTTGTTAACATGCGCGACCCCCCAAAAATGCACTGCCGAAGCTGTGACGTCAGCTTTTGTACTCCCGTGCAACAGCCCAGAAAGGAGGGGAGCCTTCTCTCCGTTAAAAAGGTACACCTTTTTAACGGAGAGAAGGCTCCCCTCCTTTCGGGAGTACAAAAGCTGACGTCACAGCCTCGGCAGTGCATTTTTGGAGGGTCAAGCATGTTAAAGGGACACTAAAGGCAAATAACAATTTATGTCATAGTGAAAGCTCAATGCATGACAACTTCTAAAACGGCAATATTATCAACAGCAGTGCCCTACTTAACTAGAAATTAAGCTAAATGTATCACATGATGAGCGCCACGAGTGGCACATTTTCGAAGTGATCCCGATGACGTATGAGAGTCTGCCTACAATAAATCACTAGTAATCAAACTAGCAGCAATAAAAAAAGAACCTTCCGTGCATCAAAAGACGTAATGAAATGCTGTTTGTTCGTTTCGGTTTGATTCATGAAAAAAAGAACCTCTGTGGCGTTGCCATGGGGAACGGCGCGCGTGGTTCAAAGGTTCTTTTCGCCGAACTGCGCTTCGCCCGGCGCCCTGCTTCCCTTACGCGGTCGCGTCTCAGTGGTAGTTTCGGGATCGCGTACTGCCGCGTGTGTTTTGCGCGCTCGTGAAAGTCGCTCTGGCAGAAAGTTCGATAAAATGCCGCATGCAACGACGTCGGCACTACGAGCCCTCAGCAGCATACCGCATTCATCGGGGCTCAAGTCGCTGAATTGGAGCCCAGCGTCGCGAGCCAATGTCTCGTTGTCGAGTTCTCCGTCCACATCCATTGCGGTGATTGCGGCAAGCTTCGATGGCCGTTGTTGCTGCTGTGGGTCGCACTACTTTTGCTCTGCTGCTACTAGCGTCGGCGGCCACGCAGTAAAGGCGGGCAACGTTGGGCACGGCAGCAGTGACTTATGAAAGTCGGATTTCAGGCGGGTGATTTGAAGTGCGCTAACGCGATGCGGACCACTAAAACGCGATTTTATTTCAAAATAAGCACTTCCTTACCATAAAAGTAGGTTTCTGGACCGCTATTTCAACAATCAACGTTGACTTAATATTTGCCTTTAGTGTCCCTTTAACAACAGCCCAGAGAGGCTTATATGGCGGCTCCCAGGGAGCCTTCGTTGACAAGGTCTTATAGACCTTGCCAACCTTTTCTGACGCCGCCCCTCCTCGTGCTCGATGCTCATGGAATTCCCAGCATGCTCCTCTTTCATTTTTT
The DNA here is from genome assembly GCF_013339695.2 of Rhipicephalus sanguineus. NCBI lineage: Eukaryota > Metazoa > Arthropoda > Arachnida > Ixodida > Ixodidae > Rhipicephalus > Rhipicephalus sanguineus. Next base: position 44,522,146 of record NC_051186.1, on the reverse strand, counting down.
TTTTTTGCTGGCCTCCATGATAAAGCCCTGACTTGTTACTCCTATATTTCTAATTACACTGGTTGGTTGGTTGGGTCCTAGGGGAATGGCTCAACCCACTACGGGGGATCGGCCACGAAGCGTGCGGCAGTAGAATTTGTGGTTGCAAAAATAGATCGTGCCTCTTCAAACTGGTGCAATTTTCTTCTTTTTTTAATGCATCATATTACAAATCACCCTCTGTAGCCTTCGCTGGCTTTTATCAGATCAATTATAGAGTCTTTTCAGAGTACTCATTTTCGGGTACAGTCTCAAAAATGCATGGCGAAGTTGAAAACATCTCCCTGAAAGAACTTTTCGTTTTTCCTTAGCTTATTTCTTTACGCAGCAATGAGTGTTGCGTTAACTCGTGCCATTCATCTAGCTTATGTACGCTTTATAGTAAACACAGATCACTTGAGTGATAACTGACTTCTGAAATCTACATCTACCCGATTCTTGGTCAACAAATAACAAGTAGTAATAAAATCCGTAATAACTAGCACATCGTTATTTTGAGAGTTCTTTTTTTTTATGTACACACATTGTAACACATTTTATTTATATTTTTTCTTGCTCTTTTGTTACGCAATTTCGTCATTTTCAATTACCTTTAATAGTCTACCTGACAACGTATTGCTAATCGCTTAGTGTACAAGTTACTGATTTCCTATTAGTTGTCACTTATTGTACTAATCGCACATCATGCCTATATTCACCCCTCCCCTATGTAATACCCTCAATGAAGGCCTTTAGGGGTATTTTTTGAAATCCATAAAAAATGCCCTTCAGTGTGTAGAAACAACCTTAATGAAAACCTAAAGACAATGACACCGAAGAAGGTATAGGGTACGTTATGTGTAGTATTTTAAGTGTATTGTAGTAATTAGGGTACAGATGTGATGAAATTAAAGTGGACGAAAATACAAGTTGGCGTAGTCGGGGATCGAACAGTTGGTAGGTGGCAAAATTGTTAGAAGTCTCATCATCATCGGTTGCGCCAACAACAACCAAAAACAATCGGGGAGCGCGAACCATGAGGTCAGTTAACTTTATCTTACTACCGCAGATTTCTAATAGCTGCTGCTTTTTTGTGTTGTATATACTTACTGAGCAAGACTTTGGTACAATTGGTAGCTGAGTTGAATGAAAGAGCCCTTCCAGGCATTTTCTATTGTTCCGTGGCGGAGTGCAAGATGCCGCTGATCTGCCAGTGTTTGAGTACTCGTTAAATAACTACAGGTGGTCCAACCTAATTGAGAGTCCATTCACTACGGTATCTTTCATTGCTTATATTAGTCGATGGTCCTTTTCAAGCACAGTTACGGGAATACATCCTTAATAATGGAATCGTAAGAGCACTATCCAGGTGTAAACCACGTGCCTGAAAACCCGTCATATTACTATAACAGAGAGGTAACAGAGTGGGAAGGTGGCAAAGCATGAAGCTGGTGTGCCGATATTATCAGTCTTTCTACGGTAATTCAATTGCTCCAACCAAAATAACCCTTACTATACGGTCACAGAAAACATTTTTTCAACATTTTTCTTGCATCTTTAAAATTTCGAGGGGAAAAAAGCATATACGGTTTGCAAAACGCCATAGAAGTGTGTAGTTATTAAGCTAGTTTCGTTGATTTATCAAGAACTGTGTGTCATAGCGTTCCATGAAAATATAAGATACGTTAATTGTCTCTTGTCCGTCGTATCTGAAAACACCTGCCTGGCCACCCGAAAGAAATATACCTCATAGAAAATATTGCGAAAAACAATAAACAAATTTGCACTCTTGATAAAACTGCACCATCAGTGCGCCTAAATTACATGTAATATGGACAAATACAATCAAAACTGCTTCAAACTGTTTCCTTGAAGTACTGTAAAGGCGTGCTCATCTGTGCCCATAGCAGCTGAAGGCGGCATCGAATACATCTAACACATACAGCCAGCGTCAAACTTTTATGGGCCACGAGAAACAAGAAAAAGCTTTCCATGAAAACATCAGATACGAGGAAGTCAATTTTCTCGTGCCGCGGTCATATTTGAAAACACCTACCTGGCCGCTAGGAAAGGAAAATAAGCCTCATTCAAATTATCGCGAAAAACAACAAAGAAATTCCGACGGTTGTATAATTAATGACACCATACAGTGCACTTATATGGCACGTAATACCCATTCCCGCTGCTTCGACAACCAGCCTTGAATTCAGATTTCCGGTATGTTCGAAAACGCGCTAACAGCATGTACTCTGCACAGGCACGTAGCCAGGATTTCTTTCCGTAGAGGGGGGGGGGGGGGCAAGGCCTAATTGTTAGAAAGTCTTTCCATGGCAAAACGGAAAAAAAAAGTTGCCCAGGAATATAGAAGGCTGGACGAATTTTGAGGGGGGCAACCGTGCCTACGTGCCCGACTCTGCAGTTCAACCGAATACAGTACCAAATTTCCGATAAATTCGCAGTTTCCTCATACCTAGTGGTCTACAATGTTTTGATGCCGACTGCATACTAATAACTGTTGGGGTTTTGCGTCCAAACACCAAGATATGAGAGGCGCCGTAGTGGAGGGCTCCGGAAATTTCGACCGCCTGGAGTTCATTAACGCGCACCTAAATTTAAGTACACGGTCCTCAAACATTTTCGCCTCCATCGAAATGCGGCCGTGGTCGGGATTTGATCTTGCGGCCTTCGGGTCAGCAGTCCAGCATCACAAGCACTAGACTACCGTGGCGTGTGGCGCAGACTGTACGTCATTTTGCGAAAGAACAAACTGTTTCGAGAAAGGAGGAAAGCGCTAGCGTGTCATATCATTTGAAACTTGCAACGATATTCATCTTGCAACGGGATACGTACGTGGCAGTGAAGGTGTACTGTTCTTTGCTTCCATTGCAGCCGGTTCCTTTTAAGCCAGGAGGCGCTTTTCAACTGCATGGCTTCGGTGGTCAGCTGTGCGGTGCAAAGACCTTCGAGGCGCCTGGAGCCCATCGAGCTGATCGTGAAGTTCAAGAAGTGCGAGAAGCAGCAGTACAAGCTCTTGACCTGCAGCGTCAGGTAAGCTCGCCCATCACGTACTGCCAGGAGAGAACATGCGAAAACAACTAAATCGCTGTATTACGATTGTATGAAGACAATGGTGCGTATAAACGTCGCATCTACCGCTCACTCTCGATGTCAGCCTCAACTTCCGTCATGTGAATGCAGGTCAACCCTGTTCTGCCCTTCCGGCCTGTCACGTGATTTTCCGCCTGCACACTTCTCTATTGGGTTCAATCGTTGTAGTATACTCGGCTACAACTAAGGACACGTCTTTTAATTCAACCTTGTGAGTGTACCGAAACGATGCCAGGTGGCGGAGAGTTGCGGGCAGGAGTAGAGTCACTAGAAAAATTTCAGAGTATCGCATCTGTTTTCCGCGCGCCGCCGCCGACGCGATTGGCTTACTCGCATCACGAGACCTCTCGCCGCCATATCCCTTCCAAGCGCTTTGGGTGCAGGCGCGTTGAATGCAAAGCACGGCGGGACATTTAGCAGTACCACGGTCCCTAGAAGTACTTCGTCGCTTTTTTAAACGCGTCATGCAGATGCCAGAGAGTAGCTCACCAGTAACCGAACGTTGCTGGTGAGCTACTCCGGGAATTTCGTATATTTTTGAATTCCGTGTGGGGAACATTAACGTCAGAGCGTCGTTGTACGTGGCTGCATACTTGGCCGCGGAATGAATTCGCCCCCCTCGAAGAACACTCCTTTCTGCAGTGAACTACACAAACTTTGCTGGAAAAGATGTCATGCAACAGGATACTTCACCTTTACGGTTCGCTATGTTCAGCGATATTGGAAACTACATACTACATATCTTTCTATTTGCTTGGCTGTTTATATATCGATCAGTTGAACAGATTGTGCATGCAATTTCGAGTTATAAGTGTGTCACGCACGAGAGCGAAATCGAAGACTTATTAAAATAATAACTGTTTTCTGTATACCTTGGAAGCAATTGTCGCGTGATCATTTGCCACTGCGCAAAACTGAAGCGTGGAACTCTGTTGATAAACTTGATATAAGGCAATGTTATTAAGCGTATTTTATTTTTTAAAAATGTTGCTAATGCTACATTGCGCCGAGCGCACCCTTACAATACTGTTTAGTGGGTGAGAAATGGTCACAGCAAAAAAGAAAAAAAAAACGGCTTATCCTCCCACGCATTGAGGGAATCGATTTCATGCGAGCCCTATAGCTCGTATACACATACTATGTTGCAGTAGCATGCGCGTTAAAAATTTTCGGGATGTGCTATTTCTGATCAAAATAACATAAAGCACTGCGCCGAGGAAGTTTTAACAAGAGTGCATTACGAAAAAAAAAAAGTTGAAATTAAAAGCAGTGCAGAAACCGAACCCTAGCTGTTTACGCGCTGGCAACGCCAAAAAAAAAAAAAAAAACTTTGTCGGAACACGCCAAAATATTTGCAAATGCACTGTAACGTTGGGAATATTAAGGAGACAAAAATAGGAAATGAAACTGAGTAGTGACGTCAATCATTTTTGATGGCCTATTTTCTACGTATCTGTTAGGAAATGACAATGTATTCGCAAAATAAAATGCACCTTACCTACCGCACGCAGATTCGCCCGTGCGTTCGGCTGCTGGCGTTCCGAACTGAGACAAATACTTCACGCACAGCTTCCACTTACCGTACACACACCACTTCTATTACAGATAACACCACAGCTGAACAGCAAGCATGGTGCGCAAGTAAGGTATGCGTCAGCGATCAGTCGAAGGACGCAATGCTGAATGTTCTCGATGTTCGATAATATTCTCGAATGCGCTATGAAGTGAACCTGAACACCGACTGCAAAGCTAGCGCAAACAGTCAACGTTCACCAAGTGTCGAAATAAAGGGCATCTCGTACGGTCATTACGCTAATGCAACTATACAGCTCCGGACCTTGCGAACACACCCCGCCGTGAAACGAAAAGAGACCGATGAAGCCACGAAGAGAGTTCGCGAGCACATGGCAACATTCGCCGCACGTTTCATTAGCTACACCGCTTACCGCGCAGTCGATTCATGACTGTCGATGACTCGAAATCACTTCTGATATCCTTTAGAAGAAACACACACACACATATTGCAGTTACGCCGAGCGTAACACGGCATCGAGGGGAAAAGATCGGTCACTTCTCAACACACGCTACGAACGCGCCGAACGGACCGGAAGGGATATGGCCGCCGCCGCCCAATGTTGCCCGCGTGCAGCCTACCTTTGCGGTACTCTGAAATTTTCCAGTGACTCTAGGCAGGAGAGAGTAGGAAAAATGGGAGCGCGGGAGGGGGACGAAGAGAACGGTATGCGGTGCAGTGTGTGAATGTGGACTGCAGTGGCTATAACGGCGTGGCAAGCAAACAACGTTCCGGCAAGGTGAGCCGTGCACAATGCGGCTGAACTGAAGGAGTCGGCGTCTGTACGTGTAATTGAACGTGTAAATGAACGAGTAAATGAACGACCATGTTGGAATAAACAGACTTAACAACAAGTTGTCAGCTCCGACCACGGCGATCGCTGACCCTCCCACGGACAGAGAAAGAGAGGCTCTTTAATTCTAACTGCACTTTTGCACTACCGGCCTGTCACGTGATTTTCCGAATTGCACACTTCTCCCTTTGGGTCACTTCGGTCCTGTTTCCTCTTGGGCCTTCAGTTCACTTTCTACTTCCGGTCATTCCGTGCCTGAACTGAAGCTACTTCCGATCTGCAATCTGTTGCACACTTGGTAATGCATTAAAGGGACACTGGGACAAAAATCGGCAAAAATGACGAAAACATCGAAATTCCATTCGGAAGACACGACTGTTCCGATATGCAAAGTTTATTTCACGTATTTTTGAACATTTGGCTGTATTTTTGGAGGATTGTCGGAGTGCGGCGGTTGCACGCCTGCGCGAGCCGTGATGTCACTTGTCACCGCAACGGATGACGGGTGCACGTGTTTCTGTGCTGCTACTTCCCTTTCTCCACTTCTCCTTTACGTCCCACTCTCCCCCTACCACAAAGGCGCTGAAACGTGCCCCCCTCTTTAGGGGCTTCATCCTATCAGAACGGTTCATTGGGCAAGTTGGTGTGCTATTCATCTTGAACGCGGGAGCATTGTTCTCTGCTGGCACTGTTCGTAGCGGTTCTAGGAACCGTAGTGGGGGCTGAGCTGGTTCAGAGACGCAGACATCTCCTCTAGTTCACAGTGCAGCCGCTAGACGCGGCTTCTTGTGAAAAACGCATTAAATTCATGTTTTTGCGCTAGTTTCTGTATGAAATGAAGGTTGTGTCTACCAATTTCAGCACCCAATCTTTCAGTCTGGTTGAAAACATTTTTTCAGTAATAAAATCGGTGACCAAACTTCCTGCAAGCCACACGGAGTTGCAATCTGAGAGACGCGCAATAAAGTACATTGTCTTTCTCAGTCGAATCCAATGTTCCTCCTCCCTCCGCTGTAGCTTTTTGCACCTTAAGTGGCGTTGCACTGCCTCCGAGATCGGTCAAACTTTAACCGGTCAACCATGTCAATTGATGACTTCATCATATCCCGCACACAATGACGTTATGATGTGACGTCATCGCTCGCTCGGACGTCACGTGGGTTTTTGGACGGAGCCTCGGGAGAACTTCCGATGCGTTTGCGATACCTTGCGACATCTTACGAATGGCTTCATTATGCCTCACGAACCGACTGCTGCAAAAGTCTTTAAAATTCGTCAAGTACGACCGGAGTTACAAGGATTTACCGCGCGCTTTAAGCGCTCTCTCTTCTTTCGTACAGGCGATCACGCTGAAAGCCACGCAGAGGGGGGATGACAAGGGGGCAAGAAGCTACGTGCGTTCGACAGCGCACGTCATGAACAAACCTCTTCGGTCATGGCCTTGAGCGCTTTCCTTTTCTCTCTTTTTTTTTCATCGAACATGCGGCTTACTTTCAGCGTGATCGCCAGCGAGCGCGCCGGCACGTGGCGGCGTCCCGCGGCGGCCGCGGTAACTATGCAGCCCACTATGCTAAATCAGCCAATGGCGGTGGACTTTGGGTTTATGGCGCCGTCATGTGGGTTTAAGGCGCCATTTGTCGAGAGAAGAGGGAGCGATTTCTAGCTGACTTCGAGAATTGATTGTAAATTCCAGGCCGCGTGCTGAGCTTACGTCTTCTCAGAAGCCTCGACTACCGATCGGCAGCAGTTTCTGACCACGCTCAAAAAGTGTTGCAGGGCTCTTTAAGGGAAGCTAAAGCACTAAAAAAATTTTGGAGTGGGGTAATCGCACTTTGATCCCTGCTGAATTCGAAAACCATGCAATGTGAGAGTTCTCAAAAGTGAATGTAGCCGCAGGGCTTCTCGAGATTGATACATGGTTTCCACCAGGGGCGTAGCCAGGGGGAATTCAACCCCCCTTCTCCCCCCCCCCCCCCACCGGAAATTTTCGATTTTGCATGTGTATATATACACGCACATAGACAAACACACGAACATACAAAAAAGAATGGTTGAACCCCCCCTTCCCTTCCCGAAAAGAATGTCTAGCTACGCTTCTGGTTTCCATGCATATTCTTCTGCCATTGCTTGTATTTTGTAGCGTACAAAACGCGTACGTTGTGCTTTTCTGCTTTTTTTAAAGCAGATAAGATAAATGGCGCGCGTCAAATAAAAAGGTATCAGCCACACGGAGTAATTCGCAACTTCCGCTAATTTTCTACGATGACCTACAACAAAAAAAGGACGCACTGACCTCAAGCAAGGACGGTGGTCACAAGATTCACCAAGCTGTAGTACCTATTGCACAGGTTAATATTTGACTGTAACGGTTCGAACCCCCATCCTCCCTCTTCCATAGTAGTAAAAAAGGTACAGATATATTGCTTTAAGGTCACCTTTTATCCTGAACACATTCATTCTTTGCAAGTTACCAGGAGTTCAGCTTGTTGTAGAGTGCACAGCCACACACAAAAAAAAGAAGGTATGGGTCTTCGAACGACAATAAAGGATGTAAACATCGGTACCACGAATTTCGGGTGACATAGAATAGCGTTAAAAGTTCTTATGTTAAAATAAATATCGTTGTTTCCGAAGAAAATAGTGCATGTAGAGGAGTGTCCATGACAGCTGCGTGCGGCTATTTTACAACTTGGTCACCATTTGTGCGGCTAAGGTAAGGAGCTTTTCTTATAACAGGAACACAGAACTCCATGCGAAATACATGGGAAGCGTACCGTAGTAGTATGCATGCAAAGTAAACAACGACAAGAACCCACGACTTGCCAGTTATCTTGGACTTGAACCTATAACCTCCCGAGAATGTAGCGTACCGAACCCTGGATGTGCCATCATATAGTAACTCGATCTGCAGACGTCTAGGGTACGGATCGAACCTTCGTCCCCGGAAGTACAGAGGGGCTCGAACCCCGAACCTTCCAAGAAAGCAGGACATTCAGCATTATTTACCCCATCTTTAGCTCTGAATACACTTTAAGAACTAAAGATGGCAGAAAACGTTTAGTGATCTAAGGTGGGACATAAGAATTATCACACAAAACTATCGCCAAGCTGAAATATTCGCCATGTACAGACCTCAACATGCTTTTCGAGGACGCTGCTCAAGCGGCGTGTTCCGGACCGCACTGGCGACCTCTAGCGACTACTACTGGTTTGAGACGGCCCACATTCAATCGTGCATCATTGTTGGCAGCGCATGCGTAAATTTGGGCTACCTCAAACCGCGCGTTTTTCGTAGTAGCCCATTGTGCTGTCCGGAATGCGCCGTTCCAGTGTTCTAGAGAAGCGTGTCGAGCTCTGTGCAATAATTCTTTTCGAAAAAAAAAGTGCGTAGCTTGTGCGAAGCTGACCGTATTCACACGCATGACACCACTGTCTTATGTTGGCTCGCTGTTGGCTATTCTGTTCATATGGCAAGGTAATAAAGTAATACATGTGCGCTACTATACTGCAGCTGTCTATAATGCTAGAGTTCCAATTTTAGTGGCATGAACACCGAGTTGTGCTCTTGTTTTTCTTCCAAGCACTTCCGGTCA
>NC_051186.1:44437852-44512961 GCF_013339695.2 Rhipicephalus sanguineus | reverse complement strand
TACTTAGGAGAAGAGGGGATATTCCTCATGCATTCCTCCTTAGGGAAGGGCTGATATTCCTCAAATTCAGTTGCACTGCATTTTAGGAATATCAGCAACTTGAGTACCTTTCAAGATGTAGGAATATAGCATGCCCACTAAGTGCCTCGCCCATTTTAATGTTTAACTGTTTTTAACAACGCGCATTATCCAAAGCCGTCCCCCTTTTACTACCCCCGCTGCCTCCGTGTCCCGCAGATATAAAGGTACGTTGCAATGTTACCCAATGTATTTCAAATAAATTTGGGGTATGTATACACGTACAGGCCCTAAAATATATGACATATATGGCATATATGGTTCAGTCTTTTCCTCCCAGCGTCTTGCATATTATTTATTCGAACATGTCAATAGCATTCTGGTCCTCTAGGGGAAACATCACGCGGAATGCTTCAACAAAGAAGTCTTAATCGATCTCGCACACAACAGTGCGGCAAAACACGGCAAGGTGTGGCAAAAACTAATCCCAAATGCTCATTTCCCTGTGAACTTGTAGTGTTGAAGCCACCTCGGTGAGAAAAACAAAGGCAGCTTTATTGGGTTCCGAGCAATTTAATGTTAGAGACACGGGGCGTGACTCTCCATTGACTGCTGCGCACAAATCTACGGCACAAAGAATGCCGAAGCAATAATAGCGTTGCTGAGATAATGATCATGCATATGCACGAACAAAAGCACGACTGCCAGGCAAAAGGCTGCTTGAAATTATAACCATTACAAAATAACTTACTTCGCATTTCCGGGTGTTTTCTGTGGGCGCAAATTTCTTGCGACTGATTTTGTTAGGCCTTCCTTCAGCTTATATTTTTGTCCCCGCGAGGAACGAAAAAAAAAAAGAAAAACTTTTTTCTGTCCTCCGCGCGGGGAGGCAACCGAAGGCATAGAGACCCGACATACTAGCACGTCACGCTACAAACATTAAATTAAAACGCGGAATTCCTGCGTCCACTCAACTTCAGGTACATAAACGCTTCTAGTTTGCAACAACAATGCGACAGAGGCGCGTGAAGTACTCTCTACTTGCTAAAATCGCCACAATCCACGCTAGAAAACACAGTGATCCGTACCCATCGCCGGCACAGCGCTGCCGCCGCTGGATCCTTTGGGCGGGGCGCGAAGGCGAAAAGATCACGTGGCGCACACCGGCCTATCGCAGGGCGCGGCGGCTGGATCAAGACCTTTCGCTACTTTTGAAAAATAGAGGGACTTTACTCTAGCGAAGGCTCCCTGGGAGCCGCCATAAGGGCCTCTCTGGGCTGTTGTTAACATGCGTGACCCCCCAAAAATGCACTGCCGAAGCTGTGACGTCAGCTTTTGTACTCCCGTGCAACAGCCCAGAAAGGAGGGGAGCCTTCTCTCCGTTAAAAAGCAGAGTGTCGGAACGGAACGAAAACCGAAAACGAAAAACGAAAAAAACGATATTTTTGACCGGAACGAAAACGTAACCGAAACTTTATATATTATTTCGTTCCGGAGTGAAACCGAAATTTTTTCAATCGTTTTTCGGTTCACGAGAAAACTTCGCAGTCCGGAACAACTGAGCTCGTTCAATGTCATCATATCTCAGGGTAGTGCAGTATTAGCGCGTCACTCAGGCAGGAATTCCAAAGCAAAGATACGTTGAAATTGCGCGAAAAACGAAAACAGTGGCGACCAGAGATGTTTATATTAACGCAAGTGGACTCTTGCGTGCCTGTCACGCAGGCCAAAGTGGAGAGGTCTTTGTCGGCGCTGAAATTTGTTGCAGCGAAAGCTGTTATGAGATCACAACAGCTGATTTTGGCGCAATAGTTGTCTGCCGCTGCTGGAGTCTGTGACCAGTATCGCGTGAAATAAGAAAACATTGAATGAGAAACAAATTTCTAGGATCGGATAGGATTGGAACCCGTGCACTCTGCGTGGCAGTCGAGTATTCCGCCACAGTTCAACGCTGGTGCTTGTAACTCATTCGCAAAAATACTCTATAGAGGCGTCATGTCGGACAAGGAATCGTGTTAACATATGTAATATAGAATGGCAGAAGAGTAAAATAACAACCAGTCATCACACAATGCTAATAGCGCCAAGTGTGTGGTTCAATGCTTCCCACCAGTTTTGCGGAGTTGCCACTTCAGAATTGAAATGACTTCGAAATTATTCCACATTTTCGCGACCCCGAAATGGAATGAGAATGGAATGGGGACAACACTTGGAGGAATGGAATGGGAATGGAATTAAGCGCCTTTTGCACGCAATGGAATGGGAATGGAATTATGTCTTTTTCCGAAAATAGAGCACGTTTTTGTCTACGTGCTGTTTTTCAAACATCAAACAGTAGTAAGTCAGAGCCTCGAATTTAACAATAAAGCAGTATTTTTAAAATGGCTTGGCTGATTACGAGCACGGTACATTTATAAGCAACGTGCCTACTACAAGCCGAGGCATAAGTTAGTGTACAAACAAATGCATTATCCAAGCAGATACTGACGGGAGAATCAAACTACCCCTGCACGTTGGTTCACATTGATACCCCCACACGAAAGTGGCACTATGCGCAGCCTGATCTTTATCTCACGAGCAGTTTAGTACCAGACACACATAAATAACCTTTGCGACAAGGAAGACACTGCATGCATACCTGCCAACAGGCAAACACAGAAAGTTCTCCTCCCCCCATCTATGCTTGCGAGGTGCGCTTGACAAGCGTCAGTGCAACCCAGTGTTCCGTATTTAGTGCAAAGGCACAATGTGCCCGAGAGGCGAACTGTTCCAACTAATACCAGCAGATCTAGAGGGTTTTGTTCCCCATTAACCAAATCTTAGTTTTCTTCATATTCACGACCGCTCCAGGCGTGTGGCAAAACTTCTTAGTCTTCTTGAATACTACTTTTGTCAGCATAAAAATACGCTATGTCGTCATTTTAGCATTAACACATTCAAGTTTAAACATTATTAAAACATCACCATTCGTTCAAAGATGCCCATCATGCAAATACTACAGATAGTGGAAGAACTGCCCCTATGGGAATTAGTAGGGTGGTTGTACTGCACGAGTTATATCACCAAGCTACTGTCCCTCGACCTTGGTAACGTGTTTTGCATAATTTTGCAGTTCATAATGCATGTGATGGCATCAGCTTTATGGGGCATTCATTCTTAATTCGATAAAACTATCAAGATGCCTTTGCTACTTTGAGGAATTACAGGAATGGAATTGAACTGCCCGGCCATTCCCGGAGTGGGAATGGGCTAAGTTTTTTCATTCTGAAGAATTGAAAGGAATGCAGTTGCGGCAAGTCCTAATTCCCCGAAATGGAATGGATGCTCCGGTTCCGCAACACTGCTTCCCACCCACTGCAAAGTGCTCAGCCATAATTCTTCATCATCATCAGCCACAGCACAAAGTGCACATGCCTTACAGATGCGTAGCGGGTACCACGATTCTCCGAAAAATGACGAAAAATTGCATAGTGTGAACTTCGCTACTTCAGAAAAATTACGATGATTTATGGCGCAGTGGGTAGCTTGCATGTGTAATTGTATTAGTTGCCCCAAGAGACTCTACAACGGGCTCTACAATGTCCGCTCTTCCAGCTTTCGCCGTGACTGTGCTGCGTGTTCCGTGCAGGCCTGGCGATCCTTTTATCAGAACAGCGGTCTCGGACATCAGAGAGTACACTCAATGAAGTGCGCTGCTTCTGAGATCGTGCTCACTCCTTTGACAAAAAGCATTGGGCCCACTAAAAAAAATCGTATTTGCTTTGGAGAAAATAAACACTATGACTTTGAAATTAATACTGCTTTGTGCAAGTTGGTAGGAATTCGTGGCACAGTTACTTCCGCTCCTCTGAAGAACGTGTATTACCCTTGTCCCACTTTCCTAAGAAGAGGGCAAGTAACTACCACCGATCACTTAACGCCCGCGCAAACAAGGACAAAGGAAGGTGACGACAACACAAGGGCTTAACTACATCACAAATCCAGTTGTTTTTATGATTACCTAACTTCAAATTTTTGCATAAAAAGACCGTTACGAACCGTTACGGAACATTTTTTTTTTCGTTCCGGAACAGAAACGGAACAATTTTTTGCGGTGGAACGAAACTAAAACCGAAACGAAAAACATTTCGTTCCGACACCCTGTTAAAAAGGTACACCTTTTTAACGGAGAGAAGGCTCCCCTCCTTTCGGGAGTACAAAAGCTGACGTCACAGCCTCGGCAGTGCATTTTTGGAGGGTCAAGCATGTTAAAGGGACACTAAAGGCAAATAACAATTTATGTCATAGTGAAAGCTCAATGCATGACAACTTCTAAAACGGCAATATTATCAACAGCAGTGCCCTACTTAACTAGAAATTAAGCTAAATGTATCACATGATGAGCGCCACGAGTGGCACATTTTCGAAGTGATCCCGATGACGTATGAGAGTCTGCCTACAATAAATCACTAGTAATCAAACTAGCAGCAATAAAAAAAGAACCTTCCGTGCATCAAAAGACGTAATGAAATGCTGTTTGTTCGTTTCGGTTTGATTCATGAAAAAAAGAACCTCTGTGGCGTTGCCATGGGGAACGGCGCGCGTGGTTCAAAGGTTCTTTTCGCCGAACTGCGCTTCGCCCGGCGCCCTGCTTCGCTCACGCGGTCGCGTCTCAGTGGTAGTTTCGGGATCGCGTACTGCCGCGTGTGTTTTGCGCGCTCGTGAAAGTCGCTCTGACAGAAAGTTCGATAAAATGCCGCATGCAACGACGTCGGCACTACGAGCCCTCAGCAGCATACCGCATTCATCGGGGCTCAAGTCGCTGAATTGGAGCCCAGCGTCGCGAGCCAATGTCTCGTTGTCGAGTTCTCCGTCCACATCCATTGCGGCGATTGCGGCAAGCTTCGATGGCCGTTGTTGCTGCTGTGGGTCGCACTACTTTTGCTCTGCTGCTACTAGCGTCGGCGGCCACGCAGTAAAGGCGGGCAACGTTGGGCACGGCAGCAGTGACTTATGAAAGTCGGATTTCAGGCGGGTGATTTGAAGTGCGCTAACGCGATGCGGACCACTAAAACGCGATTTTATTTCAATATAAGCACTTCCTTGCCATAAAAGTAGGTTTCTGGACCGCTATTTCAACAATCAACGTTGACTTAATATTTGCCTTTAGTGTCCCTTTAACAACAGCCCAGAGAGGCTTATATGGCGGCTCCCAGGGAGCCTTCGTTGACAAGGTCTTATAGACCTTGCCAACCTTTTCTGACGCCGCCCCTCCTCGTGCTCGATGCTCATGGAATTCCCAGCATGCTCCTCTTTCATTTTTTTTTTTGCTGGCCTCCATGATAAAGCCCTGACTTGTTACTCCTATATTTCTAATTACACTGGTTGTTGGTTGGGTCCTAGGGGAATGGCTCAACCCACTACGGGGGATCGGCCACGAAGCGTGCGGCAGTAGAATTTGTGGTTGCAATAATAGATCGTGCCTCTTCAAACTGGTGCAATTTTCTTCTTTTTTTAATGCATCATATTACAAATCACCCTCTGTAGCCTTCGCTGGCTTTTATCAGATCAATTATAGAGTCTTTTCAGAGTACTCATTTTCGGGTACAGTCTCAAAAATGCATGGCGAAGTTTAAAACATCTCCCTGAAAGAACTTTTCGTTTTTCCTTAGCTTATTTCTTTACGCAGCAATGAGTGTTGCGTTAACTCGTGCCATTCATCTAGCTTATGTACGCTTTATAGTAAACACAGATCACTTGAGTGATAACTGACTTCTGAAATCTACATCTACCCGATTCTTGGTCAACAAATAACAAGTAGTAATAAAATCCGTAATAACTAGCACATTGTTATTTTGAGAGTTCTTTTTTTTTATGTACACACATTGTAACACATTTTATTTATATTTTTTCTTGCTCTTTTGTTACGCAATTTCGTCATTTTCAATTACCTTTAATAGTCTACCTGACAACGTATTGCTAATCGCTTAGTGTACAAGTTACTGATTTCCTATTAGTTGTCACTTATTGTACTAATCGCACATCATGCCTATATTCACCCCTCCCCTATGTAATACCCTCAATGAAGGCCTTTAGGGGTATTTTTTGAAATCCATAAAAAATGCCCTTCAGTGTGTAGAAACAACCTTAATGAAAACCTAAAGACAATGACACCGAAGAAGGTATAGGGTACGTTATGTGTAGTATTTTAAGTGTATTGTAGTAATTAGGGTACAGATGTGATGAAATTAAAGTGGACGAAAATACAAGTTGGCGTAGTCGGGGATCGAACAGTTGGTAGGTGGCAAAATTGTTAGAAGTCTCATCATCATCGGTTGCGCCAACAACAACCAAAAACAATCGGGGAGCGCGAAACATGAGGTCAGTTAACTTTATCTTACTACCGCAGATTTCTATTAGCTGCTGCTTTTTTGTGTTGTATATACTTACTGAGCAAGACTTTGGTACAATTGGTAGCTGAGTTGAATGAAAGAGCCCTTCCAGGCATTTTCTATTGTTCCGTGGCGGAGTGCAAGATGCCGCTGATCTGCCAGTGTTTGAGTACTCGTTAAATAACTACAGGTGGTCCAAACTAATTGAGAGTCCATTCACTACGGTATCTTTCATTGCTTATATTAGTCGATGGTCCTTTTCAAGCACAGTTACGGGAATACATCCTTAATAATGGAATCGTAAGAGCACTATCCAGGTGTAAACCACGTGCCTGAAAACCCGTCATATTACTATAACAGAGAGGTAACAGAGTGGGAAGGTGGCAAAGCATGAAGCTGGTGTGCCCGTATTATCAGTCTTTCTACGGTAATTCAATTGCTCCAACCAAAATAACCCTTACTATACGGTCACAGAAAACTTATTTTCAACATTTTTCTGGCATCTTTAAAATTTCGAGGGGAAAAAAGCATATACGGTTTGCAAAACGCCATAGAAGTGTGTAGTTCTTAAGCTAGTTTCGTTGATTTATCAAGAACTGTGTGTCATAGCGTTCCATGAAAATATAAGATACGTTAATTGTCTCTTGTCCGTCGTATCTGAAAACACTTGCCTGGCCACCCGAAAGAAATATACCTCATAGAAAATATTGCGAAAAACAATAAACAAATTTGCACTCTTGATAAAACTGCACCATCAGTGCGCCTAAATTACATGTAATATGGACAAATACAATCAAAACTGCTTCAAAATGTATAATGCGGACTCTTTTAAGGTTCTCTTTTTATTATGTGCGCTTTTTTACTTTGTTTCCTTGAAGTACTGTAAAGGCGTGCTCATCTGTGCCCATAGCAGCTGAAGGCGGCATCGAATACATCTAACACATACAGCCAGCGTCAAACTTTTATGGGCCACGAGAAACAAGAAAAAGCTTTCCATGAAAACATCAGATACGAGGAAGTCAATTTTCTCGTGCCGCGGTCATATTTGAAAACACCTACCTGGCCGCTAGGAAAGGAAAATAAGCCTCATTCAAATTATCGCGAAAAACAACAAAGAAATTCCGCCGGTTGTATAATTAATGACACCATACAGTGCACTTATATGGCACGTAATACCCATTCCCGCTGCTTCGACAACCAGCCTTGAATTCAGATTTCCGGTATGTTTGAAAACGCGCTAACAGCATGTACTCTGCACAGGCACGTAGCCAGGATTTCTTTCCGTGGAGGGGGGGGGGGGGGGTTGGGGCAAGGCCTAATTGTTAGAAAGTCTTTCCATGGCAAAACGGAAAAAAACGTTGCCCAGGAATATAGAAGGCTGGACGAATTTTGAGGGGGGCAACCGTGCCTACGTGCCCGACTCTGCAGTTCAACCGAATACAGTACCAAATTTCCGATAAATTCGCAGTTTCCTCATACCTAGTGGTCTACAATGTTTTGATGCCGACTGCATACTAATAACTGTTGGGGTTTTGCGTCCAAACACCAAGATATGAGAGGCGCCGTAGTGGAGGGCTCCGGAAATTTCGACCGCCTGGAGTTCATTAACGCGCACCCTAATTTAAGTACACGGTCCTCAAACATTTTCGCCTCCATCGAAATGCGGCCGTGGTCGGGATTTGATCTTGCGGCCTTCGGGTCAGCAGTCCAGCATCACAAGCACTAGACTACCGTGGCGTGTGGCGCAGACTCTACGTCATTTTGCGAAAGAACAAACTGTTTCGAGAAAGGAGGAAAGCGCTAGCGTGTCATATCATTTGAAACTTGCAACGATATTCATCTTGCAACGGGATACGTACGTGGCAGTGAAGGTGTACTGTTCTTTGCTTCCATTGCAGCCGGTTCCTTTTAAGCCAGGAGGCGCTTTTCAACTGCATGGCTTCGGTGGTCAGCTGTGCGGTGCAAAGACCTTCGAGGCGCCTGGAGCCCATCGAGCTGATCGTGAAGTTCAAGAAGTGCGAGAAGCAGCAGTACAAGCTCTTGACCGGCAGCGTCAGGTAAGCCTCGCCCATCACGTACTGCCAGGAGAGAACATGCGAAAACAACTAAATCGCTGTATTACGATTGTATGAAGACAATGGTGCGTATAAACGTCGCATCTACCGCTCACTCTCGATGTCAGCCTCAACTTCCGTCATGTGAATGCAGGGTCAACCCTGTTCTGCCCTTCCGGCCTGTCACGTGATTTCCGCCTGCACACTTCTCTATTTGGGTTCAATCGTTGTAGTATACTCGGCTACAACTAAGGACACGTCTTTTAATTCAACTCAAGTGTACCGAAACGATGCCAGGTGGCGGAGAGTTGCGGGCAGGAGAGAGTAGGAAAAATGGGAGCGCGGGAGGGGGACGAAGAGAACGGTATGCGGTGCAGTGTGTGAATGTGGACTGCAGTGGCTATAACGGCGTGGCAAGCAAACAACGTTCCGGCAAGGTGAGCCGTGCGCAATGCGGCTGAACTGAAGGAGTCGGCGTCTGTACGTGTAATTGAACGTGTAAATGAACGAGTAAATGAGCGACCATGTTGGAATAAACAGACTTAACTACAAGTTGTCAGCTCCGACCACGGCGATCGCTGACCCTCCCACGGACAGAGAAAGAGAGGCTCTTTAATTCTAACTGCACTTTTGCACTACCGGCCTGTCACGTGATTTCCGATTGCACACTTCTCCCTTTGAGTTCACTTCGGTCCTGTTTCCTCTTGGGCCTTCAGTTCACTTTCTACTTCCGGTCATTCCGTGCCTGAACTGAAGCTACTTCCGATCTGCAATCTGTTGCACACTTGGTAATGCATTAAAGGGACACTGGGACAAAAATCGGCAAAAATGACGAAAACTTCGAAATTCTACTCGGAAGACACGACTGTTCCGATATGCAAAGTTTATTTCACGTATTTTTGAACATTTGGCTGTATTTTTGGAGGATTGTCGGAGTGCGGCGGTTGCACTCCTGGGCTAGCCGTGATGTCACTTGTCACCGCGACGGATGAAGGGTGCACGTGTTTCTGTGCTGCTACTTCCCTTTCTCCACTTCAGGCAATACACTACAGAGAACGCTGGCACAACGCCCACGGCCGCTACATAAAAAAAAAAGGGAGCGGCCGTGCAACGCCGCTCGCGTACTCGGGCAGGCTCGGGCACGTCATGCGCACGTGAGCATGCATGCGCATGACGTGTTCATGCGTATGTGTCAATTGAAGAGGGCAGGGAAGGGATTTGGCTTGCGAAGGCTACACGGGGCGAGTGGCAAGGGTTTGAAACTCGCCTCCTCGCATCATGGTTTCGCGCCGCTACAAATTATTGCTTTTCTCAGCTTGTAATGAACCGATTTGAAAAATTCTTGCGGCATACTGCTCTTCTTTCGGCCCACAACAACTTCCGGCGTCTAACTAAAATTTGCTATGTGGCCTGGTGAGGGGCCCTTTAAAGGGGTGGTGCCACCAAATTTGTGGCTTGCGCGTTCTTTGCTGTAAGCGTTTCCTATAGCTCCAGGAAGCATGATGCACGCACCAAAATTCATGTATTCTCGCTAAATAATTTAATATCGCTTTTTTATTTGGACAACTTTCGGTTTCGGTTTCTGGGCACCGAGGTTGGGCAGTGACGTAAAAGTGTAGGAGGCGTGGTCACGTGACCACACAAGGCTGTGACGCACATGACCAGGAAGCGATCGAAACTCGGCGAGTGATGTAGCAACCGATGCTTTGCCGGTACTATAGTGAACTAGAATGTATTCTAGTTCACTACAGCCGGTACGTACGTTGCGGAAGTGGCGGAGGTCCGGAGGTCACTCACGTTACTACAGCAGATTTGGTGTGACGTCACTACAACTTTCGTTGCCCATCCTACAGATCTACGTCAGTGTTGGCGCGCTAGCGATGGGTTTCGATCGGGAGAATGAGCATTTAGGTACACTTTGGAAGTGAATTAAAATATATTCTAAACGTTTGCTGTGTCCGACCCTTCGTGTGGAATGTCCTTGCATACAGAGGAAACCCACAACAGGCTTGTTATAGCCTCGAAATTTGATGGCACCACCCCTTTAAGGTCACCTTTTATCCTGAACACATTCATTCTTTGCAAGTTACCAGCAGTTCAGCTTGTTGTAAAGTGCACAGCCACACACAAAAAAAAGAAGGTATGGTTCTTCGAACGACAATAAAGGATGTCAACGTCGGTACCACGAATTTCGGGTGACACAGAATAGCGTTAAATGTTCTTATGTTAAAATAAGATATCGTTGTTTCCGAAGAAAATAGTGCATCCAGAGGAGTGTTGATGATATTGATCCCAAATAATATTTGCCAAGAATTCGAGGCTTCTCAAAAAGAAAAAAAAAACGCAACGCAACGACGCTCGTGCGTTAAACCAACCTTGGTACGACCCGTCTTGTGGCGCCACAGCGGCAATAAGTTCAACTAGGCAGCTCCCGCTGTTTGCTGGGCACACAACAGGCAGCACATCTCTTTCTTTTTTTTATCGGGAGACCGTGGCACAGCACTGTCAATCGTAACACAATTTTCAAAGTCACTCTTTCATAATCTTTCGTTCGGATATATAGCTAAACCTTTCCGAGTCAACACATCCATGACGGCTGCGTGCGGCAAATTCACAACTTGGTCGTCATTTGTGTGGCTAAGGTAAAGCGCTTTTCTTATAGCAGGAACACAGGACTCTATGCGAAATACATGGGAAGCATACCGTAGTAGTATGCATGCAAAGTAAATAACGACAAGAACCCACGACTTACCAGTTATCTTGGACTTGAACCTATAACCTCCCAAGAATGTAGCGTACCGAACCCTGGATGTGCCATCATATAGTAACTCGATCTGCAGACATCTAGGGTATGGATCGAACTTTCATCCCCGGAAGTACAGAGGGGCTCGAACCCCGAACCTTCCAAGAAAGCAGGACATTGAGCATTATTTACCCCATCTTTAGCTCTGAATACACTTTAAGAACTAAAGATGGCACAAAACGTTTAGTGATCTAAGGTAGGACATAAGAACTATCATACAAAACTATCGCCATGTACAGAGCTCAACATGCTTGTCTAGAACGCCGCTCAAGCGGCGTGTTCCGGACTGCACTGGCGACCTACTACTGGTTTGAGACGGCCCACATTTTATCGTGCATCATTGCTGGCAGCGCATGCGTAAATTTGGGCTACCTCAAACCACGCGTTATTCGTAGTAGCCGAATGTGCTGTCCGGAATGCGCCGTTCCAGTGTTCTAGACAAGCGCGTCGAGCTCTGTGCAATAATTCCTTTCGAAAAAAAGTGCGTAGCTTGTGCGAAGCTGACCTGTATTCACACGCATAATGACACCACTGACATATGTTGGCTCGCTGTTGGCTATTCTGTTCATATGGCAAGGTAATAAAGTAATACATGTGCGCTACTATACTGCAGGTGTCTGTAATGCTACAGTTCCAATTTTAGTGGCATGAACACCGAGTGGTGCTCTTGTTTTTCTTCCAAGCACTTCCGGTTTTCCGAACATTCAGACAACGTCTTGTAAAAAAAAAAAACTGGTATGAAACCCACGATTCTGGTTCAAGTTAGCAGTTATAATAGATACACACGATATCGGAGCGTAAGGTTACTTGAGGGCACATTACCTGTCAGGATAATTAATGAAAATTAATTGAATGAGTTCATCGAAAGAGCAGACGGTGTTCTTGCGAGCAGCTGGGATCGTTGCGGCACCTGGTGGAGCTGATCTCAACCACGCGCCTCTTTCTACGTGGCCTCTGAGATCCGCTTCGGCAGTGCGACGAAACACAAAAGTTAACGCAACGAATAGACCAAGGTATACATACGCCGATATGCGTGTGGCACTGCCAGACACCTAAGTGAAGAACTAGGGTCACCTCCAATTTTTAAGTGCGTAGCACTTTAGGGCCTCGGCGTGTCGTCCATCCCCTCTCTCGTGTCGCATGGTCACGCAGTGGTCAATACAGGCCTAAAACAAGGCAAACAATGCTCAAAACCAGTGCGAAATAAATTAACATGGTCTAAAATAAAATAAACTACACAAATAACCAAGATTCAATCGCAATAATTTACCTAAAATCGCGAAAAACGCTTCTCAAACATCGGAATGAGACCCGCGCCGTGCAAGAGAGGGCGCCACCGCCTCGGTAAGCGCGCGATCGCCAAGGGAAGCGCTGGGTTGCCCATGCTACGCAATTCCTCGGGTTTCACGGTTGTGTAGAAGCTGCATTAGGCGCTGGATTTAGAACTACACCGAGACCTACACAAGTACGACATTAGCGCCACATTAACCGCAGAATTAACGCTGGATTAGAGCAGACTTAGCGCTACATCAAACGTTTTTGGATTTAGAGTTTTCTTTTTCTTTATTCCCCAGGCTCAACCACAGCCCGAATCCGCGTTTTCGGGCCTGCGTCGTCGGTGACGAGCGACACATCCAAGAAGCCTTGGCCAACCACTTGGACTTCTTGGACTTGCCGGCAATAAAGGAAATCAGCAAGATCCCCGCAGTGGCCAGAGTTATCGGTACGTCCATCCTGGTACAGGACACAATCCTGCTCTCCGTTATTAAAGGTACACTGAACAGGAAAACGACTTTTCTCGTAGTAGTAAAATTACTCTTTCACGATACCAAAAAGACCACGCTTGCTGCGAGAAGACGCTTGGTAAGCGAGAAAACACGCGAAAAGAAAATGCGGGTGGGCGACGCCACCTCGAAGTTCCCGTACCAGGCGCCGTGACGTCATAGATGTGTACTAGTGCCTACGCCTTCCCTAATCGGTATGAAATGAAGTGCATTGTCTTCCGAGAGAGCCAGGTACTTAACATACCAATTTTCAGGAAACTTGCTTGAGCCGATGTGGCCAAAATACGAAAAAAACAATAACACTTTGACATCCGTGATGTCACTATTGCAGATTTCAGCAGCAAATTTAACGGTGAAGCTTTAAATTTGCCGCTTTAAACAATGCCAGTGGTTTCTGCTGAGTTGTTGGCCCAATATGGCTCTGGTATGAACGGTATCAGTACTTGAAGAATTGCATGCAGGCGCGCTGAACTTATAATTTACTCCTTTGTTTGCAACTTACCTGTAGCTCGAGTGTCAAGCAAGAGGGAAATATATTTCACTCTTATTTATGTCACTGCTTATTAAAAATCACATTACTTATTGTCAATTAATACAAATTAATCATAATATCGCCTTTGTTCCTTTCGGCTACGATTCTGGCGCCAGAATTAAGTGGCATAGATAGTTATGGATACTGTTCGGTTGGCATTTAGCTCCTTTTTCAAATATACCCAACGGCAACCTTATTGGCCGCGAGATCGAGCGGAGTCGCCGCCTGGCGGCTACTGGCTGAAGCGCGCCTAGTGTGGATTGCTCCCTGCGTCGTCTGCTAGCCACGTCGTGTTTGCATGTGCGCGTACTACGTCCTGCACGGTCTCAAAGGGCGGTTTGTTCTGTTATGTTAGCGCAAGTTTAACTGCTCGTACGTTTACCTAACATGGTGTACAGAAGCAAATGAGCTTGCTGGGCTGCACGCGCA
The DNA here is from genome assembly GCF_013339695.2 of Rhipicephalus sanguineus. NCBI lineage: Eukaryota > Metazoa > Arthropoda > Arachnida > Ixodida > Ixodidae > Rhipicephalus > Rhipicephalus sanguineus. The sequence goes on along the minus strand of NC_051186.1, from coordinate 44,498,970 downwards.
TTGTAATAAGATCAGTGAGTGCGACTCTCGAGAGGGCTGTGTATTGGTGTCGTACCCTTCGTTCGCCAGAATCATCTCAGTGTTGGTGCCGCTTTCTGGTTCAAGCACACCCTAAAGTGCGCTTGGCATAGTCCCAAACATGATAAACATTAAATAGTGTGTGAATGCAGCGTTTCAGCGACTCGTTGGTAAACAAAAACGAGGCTCATGCACTTTCGCGTTGTTGTTAGGTGTATAACTGCGGCACTCCAGTTCATGATGAGCTTTAGTTTTGCTTAAGATGTCCTTTTATTGCACGGTCGTGGTCCCGCTACAGCGAAATATTTCTATCAAGTCAAGTCTGAGACTTCGGTACTCAAACTGTCCCTAAAAACCTAAAAAAAGGAAAAAACAGACAACGGAATGACACGGCAGTGATAAAGCGGAGTTGCCGCGTGCAATTTTAACTTGGGGCGAAATTTATGCAAAACCACCCGTGTGCTTAGATTTAGGCAAGCTTTGAAGGACCCAGATGTTAAAAATTAATACCGACGGCGTGCCTTACATTTATGTCGTATAATTTCACGCAAAACCTCATCTTTTTTTTTTTACATTATCTTGAGCATTTTTGCGGAGTTGTTATAATTGATGGAGGCAGCGGCCATTATTAGTTTGAAAAAAAAAAGGACACTTGTTCCATAAATTAACCGGACCTTCGTTCCATCACTGTCGTGCACGTAATCAGTCGATGAAAGCTGTGTGCTGAACTCTTACCTGCGTATATATGTGTATTCGCGTGAACAGTGCAATTGAACTCATTGCACAGGAATATGGGCTGTTATACAAATGAACAAGAAGTAAACACTTACGTAGTTCAGTCGTGCTACTGCAGTGCGTAGTACACAAAACACAAGGTAAACACGTACAGAGAAAACAACAAAAGGCGTCATATAGTGCGTAAGCGCAGACTGTCATCCAGGGTGACCATCCCTTTCATCGGCAGATTGCGCTTCTCTCACTAGTAATAGTAAAGTTGGATGATCTTCGTGCATTGATTCAACAATCAAGAGCTTATATATTACCAGTAAGCTGCAATCAACGCATTTTATTCGCCGACAGTCGGTTCAAACCGCTCACAACGAAGCGCCGCTGTGTGCATCCTCCACACTAACGCGGCGACGGTGCTGCCACCTATAGGTCGATCTCGCGGCCAATAGGCAGAAACACAGTTTACTTACAACCAATGTAGGTGCCGCCTTGGATGAAGCGCGGACGTAGTCGAACGCGGGAAGCGGAAACGAAGGGACACTCCACACGGCGATGGCCTCTGTCCTGCAAGACGGCCGAGTGTGCACACCTGTTCAAAACTAATGCCCGTAACCGTCCGCACTGTCAAACTTGAACATCGTGACACAGTAAAAAAGCCAACGAAATAACGACGCACAATTCTTTTTCACGGTGTTACAAAACATACCGTAGCACTGCAATATGCTCCGTAACGATATCACACACACACAAAAAAAAGTTTACCTTCTGCCACCCTGATGATATGATTCATGACAGTAGGAAGTTACCAAGGGAACCTGATTGTTTTTTTAACGCGACAACGTTAAAAAGCTCGTTTCGCAGAAATTCTGGTGCCAGTGGCGGCGTCTTTGGTTGCAAGCGAGAAATCAGCGTTGTCCATAAGCAAAAATTCGAGGTAAATGCAAATAAAGAAATAATAAAAAATCTTCTGTTCAAGTGGGACTGGGGATTCAAACTTGTGACCCCACGCTCCGTGGCGCGGTGCGTTTAGCCGCTCGGCAACCACGCATACATCCTCCAGCATACTGACGGCAAGCTAAGTATTTATATACACCATTTAGCGTTGGTAGTACGCACATCTCGGAGGTTCTTCAGCGGCTTGACTGTCACCCGCGAGATGGCGCAAAGGGCCCACGGGTGCGCTTTTAAACAACATCACCCCCCCCCCCCCCCCCCCCCCCGTGTGGCCGTGTTTCGGTCGCGCTGCATGCATGGATATAGGAACCAGAGGGCGTCCACACTTTGGCTTTCCTTGCGACACGGTTTAGGTGTCGACTGGGAAGCGAAGCCGGGCTAGCGATTGGGAAGGTGATACGAACACGGTCCGATTACGCTATCGCGTCCTACTCTTGAAAGCGAAGCTCAAGCATCCTCTAAGCTTTTTCTTGTGCTTCTTGTTTTCTTTTTCTCAGAAGGAAGACCTTGCCAGCTTGAGCGAAGCTGATTTACCCTTTCGTGATGAGGCTATCGATAGTTCGAGGAAGTGTTGCACGTGTCGCCAGTGCTACACTCTTAATCACGTCCTGCTCAAAGTGCTAGATAAAGCGAGGGAACGAAGCCTCTTTCTCCTAATTTCCTGCCAATAGCTATAGCACTTCACCCGCGGGACATGACATAGGAGTGCATGGCCCAGAGTATGCTTTACTGTCGCAGCCCCATTCACAGCAAGCGCACTTCAATCTCGACTTCAGCTGTCAGCGCAGCCCAAGGCTGGGCTGCCAAATCGATGACGGGAGAAGATGGCGACAAAGCCATGGCAGAACGAACACTGGCGGCAGACGTGTGATAAGAAGAGGCCGATAGTTATCGCCATCACTGCTATCGTTCTTTGTGCCAGTACCCGCAGCCCCGGCAAACTATGGCCGATTCTAAAAGAGCGCTGCACATCACTAGCGTAGCCAGAAATTGTTTTCGGGGGATGGAGGCAGGTTCAACTCTGCTTTGTATATGTTCGTGCGTGCGTTTATACATGCAAAACCGAAAAATGCGGGGGGAGGGAGGGTTGACCTCCTCCCCCCCGGCTGCGCCACTGCTACTGATATCCTAGTCCAGGGGTCTCAAATTCACCTAAGCTAGCGGGCCGCAGTCACGACATTTAGTCTCTCCGAAGGGCCGGGCCAGTGGAGAAGGTCGGAGTAGGGGGGGGGGGCGGAGAGCAGGCTGGTTCCATATCCCATATTCGGGTTATTTCTGAAGGGGATTTGATGTTAGGTTTCGAAAAACATATTGATACTGATGTACAGATTGACTTATTAACTTTCTTTTTCATAGTGTTGTTTTTTTTTTTTTGTTTTAACACTTGGTGACCGCATCCCATCTTTGTAGCTCACGAAGATACTGATTAAGAAGATAAAAAAAAATATCGGACGAAAACAGTGATGTGTGGGCCGCTAGCGAGATGTCGGCGGATCGTGTGTTTGAGACCCCTGTTCTAGTGTATGTAAACGGCGACGTGAAATATTCTGGCGGCATGTACCTCGCAGTTCTGATCTTCTCAGGCAGAAGTCGACAAGTGTTCATAATTGGGCGAGCGCTCTGTCCTTTCGATAGAGCGCTCTGTCATTTCGTCTGGCCATCTGGGCCGTTCCTTCATTCCATGTGATGCCCTGCACCGGTTTAAGCTCAGCCACAAATTTCTCACCTGCGCGGCTCGCAAGTGCGCTATGGGAGGGCACTTGTCAGTGTTACTGTGGGTTGGGTAACTACCTCATCTACAACAGCATATAGATCTACGACATCATACACGCCGAGATGTCACTATATAAGTAGGATTGACCTGCAGTATTCAGCGGCGTACTTAGCCGCATGACACGGGTTCGTAACTTAGTAAAGTCAAGCTTTGGGCTACTTGGTTCTGCATAGTGAAGGAAACCGCGCAACTTGCTCAGACGGGGGCAATAGAAAAGGGAAGGGGACAGTGTCGCCGTAGTTCTGCACGGGGGATACCAACGGCATAGAAGCGCGGTTACGCGAAGAATAGAGGCAAACTTCGGGGCAACACAGTCTATATAAGGACAGAATTGTAGTAGGCACGTTGCTTATAAATGTACCGTGCTTGTAATCAGCCAAGCTATTTTAAAAATACTGCTTTATTGTTAAATTCGACGCTCTGAATTACTCATGTTCGAAGTTTAAAAAACACCGCGCAGGACCAAAACGTGCTCTATTTTCGAAAAAAAGACGTAATTCAATTTCCATTCCATTCCGAGCAAAAGACGCTTAATTCCATTCCCATTCCATCCTTCCAAGCGTTGTCCCCATTCCATTCCCATTCCCATTCCATTCCGGGGTCGCGAAAATGTGGAATGATTCCGGAGTCATTGCAATTCCGGAATGCCAACTCCGCAACACTGGAAGGGGACGATAGTACTTGTCCCCGTCTGAGCAAATCGCGCTCTTTCCTATTCACATGGGTTCGATTGTATCGCGTCTGCTTTTTTTTTTCTCTCACCTCTGCAGCTCAGAAGTACGACGCGTTCTTGGTGTCAAAGCCTCTCCTCAGCAAGTTCAACGCCTACTTCGGCTACGCCTTGGCGGGCGCGAACAAGGCTCCCCCCTACGGCCTCGCTGGCGAGCAACACGTGATGACCAGGATCGAGGAGGCCAAGAACACAGCCAGGATTCGCAGGAAGGCACGTTGTCGCGACATTTTCTATTAGTCCTTCTACTCGTTAAATGTATAGCGTTGCTGCGACCACCATTGCCAACACTTGCGACGCCGGTCATCGTCTTTGTGTGTCGTGTTTATAGCGCTGTTTGCCTGTTACGAATAGCCGAAAGAGTCTTCTTCAAGAAGACTCTTCGAGAGCTAACAAAGCTCGTCCGCTTAGGTTGAGAAAGACGGGAAAGGTTCTGGTCACTGACGAAATCAGTTTATCTACAATTTAGAACACTCGCGGGCAGCGGTTTACACACACACACGCACGCACGCGCGCGCAAACACACACACACACACACACACACACACACACACACACACACACACACACACACACACACACACACACACACACACACACACACACACACACACGCACACGCACACACTCTCTCTCTCTCTCTTAAGCACCCCTCAAAGGCCATAGAATGAGCAAACGGCTACAAACAAAGCTGACCGCTGCGTACGCCACTTCGAATTTCTCGCGCCAGCTCAACATGAAGTCATAGGTACTGACGGTGTCTGTTTTTTTATCCTTATCTTATCTTTATCGGTTTAAGTGAATTTCATTGCATTCCGTTAAATTGACCAGAGAATGTAAAAAAAGATCTTTCGAAATTATTTTCCTTTGGCCAACGGGGCAGAACACGAAACAAATAAAAGGTATACGCTAACATCTTTGACGTCACCATGACGTGCTTCATGGGTGTAAAGGCGCAAAACAAAATGTTTAACCATTTGAGGCGCTATGTACACATTGTATCAACTAGGGGCTTAGAAATAGCAAGATATATTGAGCTTTGGATGAATTGACCCTCCTGTACATTTGTCCCAATTTAACTTCATGTTGATGTGTACTTTTGCATATGGTCAATTTGCTGAAGGCAGCACCATGTTCGACAAGTCGTTCGACGTGCCGCTTCCCGCAAGCCACGTCAAAAGTATAATTCTTCTTTGCTCAAAATGAACATAACCGAAAACTAATTTACACTATATTTCTAGCCTGAGATTTCATTCTTTTTATGCAAAAACAGAGCATGAATGACTGTAGAATAGATATTTACTTACAATTTAATTAGGATTAATTGCTATAACACATGTATTAACGTATTAGGACATTATTTCTGTTGCAATAGACTATCGAGTGCCTTGAAATAACGTTGTATCGATCTGACGCATTCACAGACAGTTCTTCATAGGTGACCTGAAAGGGTTAATACGGCACTTTGACCTTGATTTTCTGTTATACTGAACCTATCGCCACGAAACAGACGGCAATAGAGTTCGATTTCTCAAAGAATAATCTGTTGGTCTAAAGTGAATTAGTGTCTTGCTTTAGTGTAAAGACAGTGCATTTTTTATATGTACGCAGCGCAACGAGCTCGTGGTCGCCGTCGGTCACGTGGCCATGCTGCCCGAGCACCTGATGCAGAACGTGAATAGAGTCGTGACGCACCTGACACGCTCGCTGAAACAAAACCCCGACGTTGTCATCTACTCGCTGTGCATCAAGAGCCGATCTGGGCCCAAAGTGAAACTCTGCTGAACTGGCGTGGGCCTCAGATCTGAGTCGAGAGCGACAAAGAACGGTCCCGTCCGCAATGTCTGTTCAACGATTTTCCTCGAAGGGTTTTGTGCTGGGCGCAGTGCGCGGCATTTGTGAACCAGGCAGAAAACCAAAAGCCAGGTGTACAGAGGTCAACATACTTGTCTCGAACGCTGCAACGGTATACTCTCCGGCGCCGTGTGTACCGATGACAAGTAGTCTGAGACAGCCCACGCTTTAGCATTCATCCTAAGCGGCCATGCATGCTGTAACTTGGGCTCTTTCAATGCAGGTGTAATCGGCAAACGTCGTCAGTGCAGTCCGGAGCACGCCGTTCCGGTGTTCAAGACAAGTGTGTTGACCTATGTACCAGGAAAGAAGGGATAAAAAGACAGTCGTGGTGCTTTTTTTTTTTTTTCATCACCGGTGCCGGGGTTCCAATTCGCGCTCTCCTTCGAAATTGTACTGAAATATTGGTTTCGTTATGGCAATACACTCGGACAAGTAAGCGAATGTCCTGCCCGCGTGCGACTGCGCGTGCTCGACAGCTGCTTCAGTTAATGGAACGAATTTCCCCTACGCCGCACCGTGGTCACATATGGGAGGGAAGCGAAAATAAATCCGTCAAAGTTGTAAATAATCAGAGATCCGAAGTTTATTTACGCTATATGCTAGGCCCGCGCTAATACTGCCACGCTGGAGGATTGGCCAAGAATGGCAGCGGTTGCGTCACCAGGGTGTTTTCTTTGCCATTGACGATTACGAATTCTTCTGACGAAAAAGAATACCTTGCTAAATCCTGCCGGCTTTACATATTTCATTACTGATAATCGGCACTTTAAATCAATAGATTAACTATATATAGCATCTAGAATTGATACTCTACAGAAATAAATGGAAAAATCCACCCACTGCTAGACCAATCCCCTGCATTGTGTTCGAGCTACGCACAAAGGACAACCCCCCCCCCCCCCTATTTAAATTCCTACCTGTATACGTATAGTAGTAATGAATCAATAACAAAAAAAAGAACACATTGGGTTACACTTCAATTCCATTATTCTAATTTTTCTTCAAGATTTGCCGTCTGGTCTGAATGTACAAATCATTATTGCGCTTTTTCATTTATATGTTTGCGTTTATTTTCTGTTTAATCATTAGTTGTTACTATACATATTTGAAATTTCATATCAACAATTCTTGGTCAATCCCCCATGTGCGGTTACGAGCCATATGTGAGGGCACAACAACAACAACAATCCGCCTTTCTTTCAACGATACCACGGCGCATGCGACCTTCCCCCAGCGGGAAAGTCGCGGAACGCCTTGAGATCTCCGAGGCTTTTGTTTTGGCCATAGCGGTTGTCCCGGCTGAAGTCCCTAGATTTTTCTCTGTTCTTTCTGGTAAAAAGGAAAAATCTAGGGACTTTAGTCCCGGCCCCTACCAGAACAGCAGAGGGCAGCACAAGAAAATGTAAAATGCGGATTACACAATCACTATCATCATCATCAACGGCCACGGGCACTTCGAATCATCAGTAGCTGACGACGACGACAATTTTTTAAAGACGTAGACGCCGTCATGTCTTCTGTGGCAAGTGCCTCGGCCACGTCCATGGCGACGTCGGAGAGCGATGAAGAGCCGGAGTACGTGGAACCCAAGCGCCACGTTCTGTCGCCCGCGGACATGAAGCGCTGGATGGAAAGCGAAGCGTACAGCGAGTACATCGGCTTCGTGCTCGCCCTCAACGAGCGGGTCAAGGGCAAGAAGCTGACCGACGCCACGTTACCGGTCTCCGAGGTAGGCATGCAGAGCTATCCATAATACTGTCAATAAGCTAGTCACTATCGATGGTAAAAAACAAATAAACTATCGATAGCGCCAAAAAAATTGCTCATAAGTTAAGCGAACTGGGTATTGCTAGTAGGCTATTAAAAAGGCAGAGACTGCTGCGCCGCGCGGCGCACTAGCCACCCCCACACAAAAACGGCTGCTGCGCCGCACGGATGTGACGTCATGCACTTTTCCGGTTCGGCGCTTCGTTTGAATAATAGTATATGGTTTGAATAGTCGGGAGTGTCTAGCGTTACGTCTAGACGTAACAATAGAAGCTGTGAAAGTTACGTCCAGACGTAAAATTGAAAAATGTTAAAGTTACGTCCAGTGTGACTACAATACAAAACCGGCTTGTTAAACCCTCCGAACTGATCGGCAGCTGTGGCGTAGTTAGCTAGCGCAGCACATAAAGGACGGGTAAGGTCGTTGGTTCGAGCCCCTTCGCAGTTTGTTTTATTTATTTTTTTTTGGTCGCGCTACTATTGTTTTTACATTTGCGCCTCCTCATCGGCCTCCCCGTCAGCCTGACTTGCTGTTGGTGGGCCTGTCCACAGGCCCTTTGATGATGACCCTCGCAGAATTGGCTATATTTATTATGATAAAGTGTTTTGCGAATTAATGCTCTTAATCGGCGAGACGCAGGAGGACACGAAAAGTTCAAATGCAGCTGGCTGCATCAGTTTCTCCGGCACACGCGTCAGGAATGTTGATTTCCACGGTTTATCAAAGTTTTGATGACAAAAAGGCGGACTGCAACGTAGCCACGCCGAATATGCAACAGGAAACTTTTTTTATGTCGCTCGACATACCGTCACCACCTGACGAGGTAACCGGCAGGCCGCTTCAAAATACTGACGTGCCAAAGTAATACTATAGGCGATTAGCACTTGATAAACGATACCCAAGGGCAAGTGCCAACTGCATTAGCCCATATACCTACAAAACAGCTTGTCTGCCTTGCTGAATAACACGCACGGCCTGCGACAGCACGGGAGCATTTCCGTAGCAACGGATGAGAACGGCCGTACGTTTACTCACTTTGCAAAACAGCTTGCAATGCAGTAGCTTTGGCCTTCGGAGATCACAGGCTTCGTAAGTACACTTCGCAGACGCAGTGGGGTTTCATGCATGTGCGTCCGGACATTCACACGCGAACTGTGCAAAAGCATTTATTTCATCGTCGACCTTGCCCTTCGCGACAAGCAAACTCGGCGGCAAGGACACTTTCACCTTCCACAACAACACGCTTGGCATTGCAATCTAGAAAATGCAGTACGTCCAACAACAATAATCCACACATCACACTGAGAAACTTTATGGTGCACACACTCGGATGAAGCTGCGGCGCGGTGGACGGCCGCGCTAGCTCCAACCTCCAGGATCAACTGGGCATCCAGCAATCCCTTCAGGCAACGACGACACAGGGTCTTCGGTCCTCCTTGGGGGCGGCCTAGGCCCAGGCCACGAATTTGCCGGAGTTTTCAATAAGGTTGTTACCACAACCACACATTATCTCCTTATCTCTGCCACTACCTTTCGCAGCCGCAGCGCCCATGGCGCCCCCTGTATTTAAAATGCTTGTGATATGTGCTTAATTAACAAATATAGGCTAATTGACTCGTGAAACACCTGTTTAGTAATATTTTTGTAAATTTAACGTATTATACAATAATAGCTTATACATTCAAATAGCTTTAAGTAATAATTTTTAAAGTGACGTCACTTCCCTATTAAAAATGTTTTGGCAATGTTACAACAGCACAATTATTGACAGCAGTATCGATAGCATTATTGGTGGTAATACTGCCGATGGCACTATTGGTTGCACTATCGATACTATCGACAGTTTATCGATAGTAGTACTATCGATAATTAAAAAAAATTGAAAAATTGGGACAGCTAGGTGGTACGAAGACAGAGGAAGCAGCGGAGCTGCCCTCCTTCCTCCTTTTCCTCCTCCCCACCCTTACTTCCCTTTCCCTCTCCTTGCTATACTATACAAGGCTATGCTATGCTTTGTACTCTGACCTCCTCCTCACCCTCAATTCCCTTTCCCTCCCCTTGCTATTGAATACTATGCAAGGTTATGCTTGCTCTTCTACCTCTTTTTTGTGTCTGTTTCTATCCCTCTCTCTTTTTCTTTCTCTCTCACTCTGTACTCGTTCTCTCGCCCATAAGTTATTGCATCCCACGCCGAACAAATCGGCGCACGTGTTCTGGGAGCGAAGCAATGTTAAGAAGAGGACGAAGAGAGCACTTACCGGTTCATGACGGTGACAGTTTTCAGGTTACGCCGCACGACATAAAGAAAAACTTGACAGTTCCGCTGTAAAGAACTATGGATGCTATCGATAGTCAATTTACCGATAGCTTTGAATCACTACCCCGGACGTCACCTCGGTAGTCAATTTACCGATAGTTTTGCGTCACTACTCCGAGGTCACCTCGGGCCTGCTCTCCGTGCTGGACACGCTAGACGGCTGGGTGCGCGAGACGCCGCCGGTCGACCAGCCGCAGCGGTTCGGCAACACGGCCTTCCGGACGTGGCTGCGCCGGGTGAACGACGAGAGCCGGCGACTGCTGGGCGACGCCCTGCCGGCCAGGTACCGGCCGGCGCTGGTCGAGCTCGTGCCGTACTTCGACGACAGCTTCGGCAACTCGACGCGCATCGACTACGGCACGGGCCACGAGATGAGCTTCGCCATGTTCCTCTGCTGCCTGTTTAAGATCGGAGCGTGGGCCGAGGACGACTCCGCCGCCGTGGTCCTGACCGTCTTCCAAAGGTTGGCCGGCACACCTTTTTAGTATGTATGTCATGCTGTTATTTGGCGGTAAATCGTCGTGGTCGTCGTAGCATAGTATAGTAGTAGGCGTCACGCAGCTCACGTGACCAGAAGGGGAGTGAATAAATAAATACAACGAAATGATTATGATACCGAAAATCTTTTTTCTTCTTTCAAATAAATAAAACGAAACGATTTTGATGATCGAAGTGATGATATTGATCTTCGGTACAAAATACCCGGAAAGCAATGTGTACTTTCATTAATTACAGGCTTAAAGGGGTCATGAACCACTTTTCCAAGTAATGGTCTAATGGCCTCAGTATCGGAGTGTACTGCCTCCCGAATCGATTGCCGCAAAAATTTCTCGAATCCGTCAAGAATCAGCGGAGTTACGGGGGTTTGGCGCACGCTCCCAGCGCTTTCTCTCTTTTCTCGTGCCGGCGAGCGCACTGGAAGCTAGACTGGGAGGGATGGCATGGGGGAAAGAAGTTACGCCAGCGCGCGTCATGAAACGCGATCGCTCTCCCGCTGTGATTCGCTTGCGCGAGTGCGGCTACCGTGTACTGAGGAGTGCGGCGCCGGCAAGTGGCGGCACCCCGCGGCAAGAAGCGCATCTGATCCGAACGCCGCTCTCGATTTACGTCGGCTATCGGCCAATAAGCATGCTATGTCTCTTGCGACGTACAGCGGACAGACGCCCCGCCCACCGACGAGAGTGAGAACCGGCCTCTGTTTGAAAAGAGGGTGCCTGGGGAAACGGCAACTTCGCGCTCCGCTTGTGGCCATTACGCGGCGCGCACGACTGTAATATTTGGCAGAGCATTTCATAGCCGTGTCAGCTTTCCGCAGGATGTGTTTTTTCAATCAGCCCAAGGGGTGCTTCATGACCCCTTTAAGGCACTTGGGCACGTAAGAGTAGATAACGATAGAATTACTGTATAGGTAGCATATACAGTAGCTCTTAGATAACAGTGCGTACACGTGGCAGGATTCCCGCCGCGCCGGCGGCAAATCACATGGAGCGAGGCGTTCGCTGAAACGCCATTGCCAGAGCCCGCAGGTCACGTGATCTTGATAGGAACAATCTCATACAGACGCGCGTATTTCAAATCTACCATCAAGCACTTCTTATGGACATGCCCTGGCATGAACTAGATACGACGGTGCTACCTGAAAACGGAGGGCTTTCATCCAACAAGACCGCCGGACTATTAGTGGCCCTAGGGGCCCACCATAGAGTACTGTAGATGTACTTCGCGGAAACCGGCTTCAATCTGTTTGTGTATGCCGTTCGGCAAACTTTCGAATTAAAATGGACTTACGCCACCACGTGATCTCGCTAGCCAATCACATACACACGCGCGCTTACAGCTTCGCTCTCCAACGGTTTTCACAACGTAGAACTGGTTGATTTTTTTTTTTTTTCACCAAGGTACCTGGACCTGGTGCGTCACCTCCAGCTGGAGTACCGCATGGAACCAGCCGGCAGCCACGGTGCCTGGAGTCTGGACGACTACCAGTTCCTGCCTTTCATCTGGGGCAGTGCTCAGCTGATCGGCCAGCTGGCGATACAGCCGAAGTCCTTCCCGACGCCCGGCTTCGCGCAGAACTACTCGGGCGACTACATGTTCATGGGCTGCATCGAGTTCATCTGCAAGGTGAAGAGCGGCCCGTTCCACGAGCACTCCAACCAGCTGTGGAACATCAGCGCCGTGCCCAGCTGGGCCAAGATCAACGCCGGCCTGATCAGGATGTACAAGGCCGAGGTTCTGGGCAAGTTCCCGGTGGTCCAGCACGCGCTTTTCGGAAGTCTGCTTCCGTTCCGCCCCTACCAGAAACCGGGCCCGACGAAATGAGAGACTTTGCTCATAACTATTACTTTTAACGCACGATATTACATTGACTAAGCGCTCCGTCCCGTGTTCTTTCTTCGTCTCCGTTCTAGTTGCGCTTTTGTTAACGTGTACATCAAGTAAATTAGAACCATTACACGCATACTTTAGAAATTGCAAAGAGGTTTGTCGCTAGACATGCTGCGCACTTCAGGAACAGTTTTGTTTCACCCTTTGAGTTTTAGGGAGCTTCTTGACTAGGAGCGTGGGTTCCCCATGAAGATCCCGGAAGAGGAGGAGGGGGGCGGGGGGTCGTAGTATTGGAAGGCGGCACGCAGGTCACATGACCAGAGGGCGAGAGTGAATAAAAAAAATGCAAGGAACTGATCACGCTCAAGATGTTCCAAGACGCGTGAGCCCGCAGGTCACGTGATCCCGCTTCAACCAATGCGGTGTAAGTGCGCGCATTTCAAATCTAGCGGCGGATTTACGACACCACGTGATCTCGCTAGCCAATCGCATACGCTTGCGCGCTCACAGCTTCGACATCTAACGATTTTCACGGCGTGGAACTGGCTGAAATATTTTTTTTTATTTCTTGAACAGAAAGGCACGCGAGAAGGATGACCATTATCTTTGAGGAACAAAGACTCCCCAAAAGAAAAGTGCTTTTAGAATTAGCCGAAAAGGTTGACAACTTGGGTGCCGCCATATTGTCATGGAATGACTATACGGCGGTATCGCCAGCGAACATTTACCGGCGCCCGGTAAACACCGCGTACGCGCTGTCGCGAGAGCCGGTACTATCGGTAACTATAACATCCTGCTGAAACACAGTTTTGTGTGTTCTGGAATGCACTATTTTAATATCGCGTCATCAGTTGCTGCTGATTTATACATCACGAGGTATTCAGTTGGTAGTACTACAGCCGAACCTGAACATATCGAATCTAAAGGGGATCACAAAAGAGTTCTACATATAGGCAATTCGATATATAAGCATTTCGTATATCGAAACTATAATGAAGGGGATATTACCACAGCTCGATATATACAATGATTCGTTATATGTGGGTTCAACTGTATGTGGATGAGTTAATATTTTCTGTAGGTTTATTATCGTTTGAGCAGTGGTTCAATTTTTTGATGGCCAAAATTACACACTGAAACTCAACTGAAGCTACTTTGCTGCTCAGTGTGGTTATCTGATAGGCCACTTCAAAGAACTCCCGCAGCACTGTTGCGATCTCCAGCGACTTGTATCTCATAGGCCTCATAAATATTTGTCTACGCAGAAATGAAATAAGGGGAGAACATGGGACATTCACTGCACTGCTTCAAGTGTATTGTAGTAAATGTAATGGAGATGTAAAGAGAGTAAAGTAAATGAAAAGACAACTTGCCACCAGCAGGGACTGAACCTGCAACTTTCGGATAACGCGCCCGAAGCTCTACCAATTGAGCTACGGCGGCAGTCGTCCTCTCGTCCACTTTATCGGGTACTTGTGTGCACGCAAACCTGGGAGTGTTTGTCAGCGTTGCTTGTAGCCACAACGGCGAGTGTAGGACACTCTTGTCTTCCAGCGGTGTCACGTAGCATGTGATCCTTTAACGAACGGACAGCTGACCAATAAGCCCTCACATACTACCTGAAGATATGTCTGCCGGAACGAGACCCCTCACTACGAATAAAAAGAAAGATCGGAACTTTGAGGGCTCGTTTCTTTGTTTGACACAACCTTAACGAAAACCAGCAGATAACGAAGCCAAGGAAGGTATAGGGGACGTTAGGTGTACTGTTGCATTTGTGATAGAGATGTAAAGAACGTAAAGTGGATGAAAAGACAACTTGCCGCCGGCAGAGACCGTATTTACGGCTTAAATCGGTCTGCTAACGATCCACGAAAACTTGCGCAAAGGGTTCGGCACACTTGAAGTCGAGAGTACGAAGGGGTCCCGTCTGGTCGCGATGAAACGCACTAAAAGGGATCCAGGCATCGACCGAAATGACTTTAAATATAGCATTAACGTTTCAATGTGACCAAGGCTTCCCCACGTAAGCCTTATTCACAGTGAAACGTTATTGTATTTAAAATTATTTTGGTTGATGTCGGGATCCTTTCTTTCGGCACATTTGCACAAAATCGATGAAACTGTGTCGTGCGCATAACAAACAGCCCTTCCACAAAAGTGAAGCCAATCGAGAAGCTCCTGCACACAATACATGGGGATTTTGCGTGCCAAAGCCACGATATGATGGAGGCACGCTATAGTGGAGGGCTCTGGGAATTTAGACCAACTGGCATTCTTTAATGTGCCCCGACATCGCACACTACATGGGCCTCTAGCATTTCACCTATATCGAAATGTGACTGCCATGGCGGGGATTGAACCCGCGACCTTCCAGCCAGCAGCAGAGCACCATGCCACTGCAACACCGAGGCGGATTTCTGCACGCAGTGACTAGTCATGACAAGGCAGGTGTACGTTGCTTAAATTATACAAAATTTATTATCGTACACTATTTACATCGTCTCCTTGCCACGAAGGAAACAATTATATTACATGTTTACAACAGAGAAAAAAATAAACAGTTCCTTGCATAAATAAGCTACAAATCGGAAGTTTGTGTGTGTGTGTTATACGGCTAAACAACGTCCAATGCCTCTTTCACTGGGATAGAACAAATTGCCGAGGAAAAAGGAAAACTGCACTTGCGACAAAACAGGTGCACAGGGGAGAAAGACACTCTCTTTACAACAGAGATGAACGAATCACAAGGGGGAAGGGGAAGCAGACGTTGCGGGGCTGGGGGGGGGGGCAAGGTGGAAGAAAAGAAACAACAATAGAACACATCTTTCACAGGTGCTCAGCAGAAGCCGTCGACTACCTCTTGACGCACGACGGAGCTTTCGGAAGTGGAGACAACTTTGGTTTCTTCTTGGGTCGGGCGCCGCCGCTCCCGCGCCTCTTCTTAAGCATCGTCTCCTCGACGTTCCGCAGCTCTAACCTATGCAGCACGACTACGCAGTCCTTAGGAACGACTTCCCCCACTTCTTTTCTCGGCAGGCACGCGTTTACAAAGCGTTGACGCTGTGTGGTCGCAGAGTGCACATCTGCGACGACACCGGGCATAGGGGCGCCGCCGGCTAAGCGCCTTCTCTTCTGTACGGGTGACACCTCGGAGACACCCGTGGCCAGCACTCCTCGCTTCTGCAGAAGCCTTCTGGACAACGGGGCCTTAGGCTTGACCAACAGCTCTCGCTTGGCTAACAGCTCTAGCCTGGTTAATGGCTTCGGTTGGGCTACCAACTCTTGTTTGACTGACAAGATGGCCTTGCACGAGGAGGACCCAAGTCCCTCCATTGCAGGCCATCTGTGGTCGCGCGTGACGACGCAGTTCGTCAGCATGCGTCTGCTGCCGTGGTCAGCCGCTGCGGCCCTGCGTGTGACACTATTCAACCAGGAACCGGCGGTGTCTTGAGTCTTTGGTATCGTAAACTTCAGTCCGTCGAGCAGCCTCGACAGCAGCTGCCTGTCGAATTCCGGTCCAATCACAAGCTTGCTATTTGACTGCGGCGATGAGATGACTAGTGAACTTTCGGAGGTGGCCTCAACGAGCAGTACGTTGCGCGATGGGTGTGGCGTGTCACTCCACGACCGACGACGAATGGAAGGGACGACGACAGACCCGCCACCACCAAAATGCGAGACCACTTGGGGCGCGTGTGACGTGAAGCTGTCTAGTTGGCCGGACAAGAACAAAGACAATGCAGACAGTATGTTCTCGATGTTGCGGGCAGTGCCGGGCTCTCGGTAGGCTTGCAGCGCCGACGACGTAGTCTCGGCAGGTGTCGTCAGACACTGCGCTAACATGAAAGAACAACACTGTCCATTCCGTGGAACGTTGCGGTTGACTAGATTGGGTGAAATTCCAGTCAACGACGAAGAGAGTGCACGCTCAATCACAACGCTTTGAGGAAGCCCGAAACTTGTCGCAGGAAGAAGCCTGGCCAGGCTCTTGGTTAGCAGGTGAACAGAAGCCACAGGCTGCAGCACGAGACTGCTGTACAGAACAAGGAGAGAAGAGAGAGAGAAACACAGTAAACATGGGCAATTTATGTGCACCACACTCTCAGTGATATCAAAGTTTCTGAGCAGCTGCAAAGTTATGTTTGTTGCACACTGCTCAGCAGTCCACAGCACATGAGCTGCATCGACGACATTGTACTATTACGACCAAGATACAAGCTTCTGGCCTTGTTTCAGTATTAAAGAGGCCCTACAACACTTTTTCAGCATGCTCGAGGCTCCTGAGTCGAGGCTCCTGAGAACATGCAAACACTACGTGGCCTGGAATTTACAATTAATTCTCAAAGTCAGCTAGAAATCATTTCCTCTTCCCTCGACAAACGATGCCATAAACCCACACGATAGCGCCATAAACCCAAGGTTCATGGCCAATGGCCGATTTGAGCATCCTGAGCTGCATAGTTACCGTGGCCACAACAGGATGCTGCCATGTGGCCTCAATTACACTTATAGTAAGCCGCGCATTCCAAAAAAAAAATTGGCCGCGTATCTGCGTGCTTCGCTGCAAATGTCGTCTAAAGACGATAGAAGAGGCGCTGCGTGAGATATGGACGCCATCTCGCAATACGTCGGGAAACACGAGTGCTGTGTTGCGGGCTGGTAGTCCCGGCGCTTCGGCAGGCGAAGACCGGCGGTGACCAACGCGACCGGTGGGGACGCCGGCCAGCCCGAACACGCTGTTTGGCGCGATGCGCCGAAGGAGAAGAAACGTCCGCACTCAACGAGTACTCTCCACAAACTCTCTTACTTACACGTCGCCTGGGTAAAACAGGAATGCCAGAGCGGCGCCCCCTGTCATTCGTACAATGCAATACTGAACCGAAACCGAAACAACATGAGCTTGTGCAGAGGGCATGGAGGAAGACAAGTTTCAGCGCAGTCGCATTTTCAGCGCACCTTAAGAAACTAGGGTTGTAACATTGTAGGGCGAGTAGGGCGAGAAGGACCATCACGACGAAAACCTGCCTCCTCAGTCGTATTCGCCTGGAACGTTGGTGTGGCTTCGCGTTCCCTCCTCCGCTCCTGGCCTTTCCACAAAGCTACTGCCTAAGTACGAAGTCTCCTACCACGTCCTACGTCAAGCATCCCCAGTTAACTATATGATTGAGCCTGTTCAATCATCAACGGACCGTCGTCGTCGCGGCCGCGAGACTGTTCACGTCGATCGACTGAAGCCGCATTATGACCCACCAGTTGTACCTGTTCCTTAGGTCGCCAGGATGGCTCCTTTTCCGCGGGGGAGTGATTTGTAACATGGTAAGGCGCAGACAAGAACGCCTGCGATAGAAGAAGACGAAGACGGTTGTTGTTGGCGCTCGCGCTTGCTCGGCTTGGACCGCTGATCGCTTCAGCTGTGGCAATCTTTTAATAAACGCGTTACTGTCTCAACGTTAAACGCATACCATCAAGGTCTTTAAAATTGCGTATCTATGTATTTTATGTTAAAGGAACACACCGCCTAATACATACCTAGTGATGTTGCGCCTCAGATATGCGTAATGTTTGCTTTTTGATCAACAATGTACACAAGTATGAACCTAGTCAGCCGTTCACGATGGCTGGCCCTTGGGCAAGTGGTAAGGGCAAGTGGTTCAACTTTGGCCGAGTGGCTGAATCGAGGGACGTGCCGACAAACAGAAAGACAGACAGAAGGACAGACAGAAAGACAGACCAAAATTTCTGCGTTTAAGTTCCCCAAGAAAGACTATCGTCTTTAAAAGAAAAGTGCTCAAGGTCATGACACACGCTGACGAAGGGATGCATCGTCATGTATAACCCTCCCTGCCTAGCTTTCAGCAGACTCGCTAGCAACAAAATAGAGAAAGTGCTTGAAGCGTGCGACAAATCCCTGTAACTCCGCTCGTACTTGACGATTCTAAAAATTTTTGCGGCAGTTGATTCACGAGGCACTAAGCACTTTTAATGAAGCCATTCGATGATTACTTGGAAAAGTGTTGCAGGGCCCTTTAAGTTCGACCCTGATGAGACCAGGAAATTGATCTAATCAAGCGAGAGACAAATTGGCAGCTGCATTTGCCTGATTAGAACACGTAACAAGACTGCCCAACTACATAAAAGAAAAACACGCACACAATCAATAGCAATAAAAAGAACAAGAGCATGTCTCTGTTTCTGGCAACATCAACTAACTTTAACTACATAGACTGAAATTTCAGTTAAGTGTCCATCTTCATCACTGATGTCTAGTAAACCAGAGCAGAATTAACACAGATGAAACAGTGCATCATAAATGTGATGAGGTGAAACTGTGCGATGCAATGTCAGAAATGGGTTTTTTAACTGCTTGCTGCTTTTAGAGAAAAGAATTACAGGCCTTAAAGGAGCACTGACACAAAAATTTTTGCATCTTGTTTTCTTCTGTTCTAATAGGTAGCTAACGACTCACTTATCACGGCTGGAAAGCTCGTTTTCTCAAGCGGTTAATTATATGGAAACAGTTTTATAGCCCTCAGTCACAGTTTCGGTTTCAGCGAGCGCCGAGTGAGGCGGGGCACAGAGTGGTTCTCGTGTCAACATAGCTGGCTACACGAGCACAGAAAACCGTGTGCACATGAGCACTGCGCTGACAACACTTTTCAAAGAAGGCTTCCTAGGTGCTGCTATAATCCCCTCTGAGGCGTTATAAACACGCATGACCCACCCCAAAAAATACACTGCCGAGGCAAGGACATCAACCTTTGCACTCCCGTGCAAGTCTGCCCCCGCTTTCCATTGAAAAGGTCTGCTGGGAGAGAGCGCTCGCAAGGATCGTGGCAACCAACAAAAACTCGTGACGCGGGGGGCGGTTGGTTGTTTACACGAAAGCCGAAGGCGCGTTTCGCGTGCAGTGGTGCGACATGCACTTTAAAATTGATTTCAATATGTTCTAGGCTATATCCCACAAGTTATCTCACTTTCAAAATATTGTGTCAGTACTTCTTTAAGGGGTCGTGAAGCACCCCTCCCTCTGGCTAGGTGAAAAAATGCCTCCTGCGAATAGCACACAGAGCTATCAACGTCTCAACCTAATGTTGCAGTTGCGCGCGGCAAGGAGAGTTTACCAGCGGAGGCAGAGTTGCCATTTTCTCCGGCACCCTCTTTTCATACAGAGGCTTGTCCTCACTCGCTTTGGAGCTGCCGGCGACCGCTGTCTGACGCTGAACAGCGGGTAGCATGCTATTGGCCAAAGCAGACATGAACCAAGAGCAGCGTTTGGATAAGATGTGTTTCTTGCCACAGGTGGCCGCCCCCTGCCGGCGTTGCGCTCCATAGTCTGCTAACATTCAGACAGTGAGCCACACTCACACACAGGAATCACAATGGAAGAGGGCAACTGCATTTCATCACGCATGTTCAAGGTCATGACATGCGCTGACGTAACGAGAGAAGAGAAAAAGCGCTTAAAGCGCGCGACGGACCCCTGCAACTCCACTTGTTCTTTACGGATTCGAGAAATTTTTGTAGCAATCGATTCATGAGGCAATGAACTCTGATACTGAGCACATTTGATAATTAGTTAAAAAAGTGGTTCATGCCCCCTTTAAGCAAAAAGCATCATGAAACCCAGCACTCACCTCTTCTTGACCTGCCTGGTTGCTGACTGACGGGAAAAGCAGCCTCCAGGTCTCCTAGGTGCAAACCTTCTGCAGACTTGCTCTTTGCTAGGCAGAATTACTGACAACGTGCGCTTTCTCTTCAACCCCACCAAGTCGCTAAGCCTCAAACCGTACTTGAGGCGCTTCAAAGCTTTCCTCTTCAGCTCTGTGTTCCTTAAATGCACATCTAGGATTGGTATGACAGCGAATTCGAAACCCGGAACAACAAATGCGGATGGTCTGTCTTTCACGTCCTCAACATTCCGTTCGCACAACGCGGAGACCGTGCACGAGGTTCCCCACACAGATGATGTGACAACGTCTTCCCCCGATGTCAACGCCGTGGCCGAGGTTCCGCAGTGGTCACGGCGACACCGCTGCAAGAACCTCTGCACCAAGGCTTCGACGGCAAGCGCGCGCGACAGCTGGCCTGAGGACAGTTTGTTGGTGACCTTTTTGAGCAGCGCTGTGACCTTCAGTAGAGCCTTCTCCTTTAAAGAACACACGGCTTCCGCGACATGCCTGCCCTCCGTGGGAAGTGACTCCATGATGCAGAAGAAGCTGCCGATGTTGGTGATGTACTCGTCGATGATGTCGTGCACCGTCGCCCTCCCCTTCATGGTCTCGATGATGCTGAGCGTCGTGAAGAGGTCAATTTCAGCCACCGTCGTCCTGTACATGTTCTCGCTGGCCCTAGGGCTTGGCATGCCGGACTCGTTGCGGACTCTGGGTTTTCCGGCTAGCACTTCGTTAGAGGAACTAATTCCTTCCGGATGGCATACGTCCTTGGCCGACACACGTCCGGACACCCTGTCCGAAGGTCTCGGGGAGACACGAGGTTGCTCAGACTCCGCACTCAGCCGGGGTGACAGCCGCTCCTCTACCGGAAGGGTTTTCGCCTTGCACGGGGGAGGCGATAAGCTGCTTTTGTGCAGCGTGCTCACGTAGGTGCTCGGAGAAGAGGGGATGTGAATTCCACTTTTAAACTCACTCCGTGAAGTTACGGACAACTCGGGATGTGCGCGTATTAACAGGGTGCTGCAGCCATGGAACTTGTCGACGACGTTTGCGTCCAGGCAGTGCGGCGATGGCAGTGCTTCTTTGACGAGGAAATCTGCCTGCTGACGGTTGCCGAGGCTCGACTGTCGGGAAATGCTCAAGCTTTCAACAGGCTGCGAGACACGCGTGACCTGATTACCTTGATGAACAGTAGCTTCCTTTCATGCCCGCATTGCACGTGACGATGCTGACAGACAGAGACTGGGGCACCTGTGCGCCGTCCGGGGCAACTCCCTGCCGGTTTCTACACAGCACCTGCGGCCTCCTGTCCTTCACTTGACCGATGGATATGCTCTTGTTGGCTGCTATCTTTTGAAGGGCGGCTTCCGTTAGTTGCCGCGATGTGCAGATGTCGATGGGCCGCCACAAGCCCCTCTCTTGCTGAGGTTTGCCGACTTTTGTGTCTGTATTCCTCATAGGACTGCCAGAAGTGCAGTGGCCAGTTGTATTTACATCCGCTGACACTGGCGACCTGGCAGGCCTTGGGGCCCGTTGCACGGTAGAGACACCACAGAGACCTGCTGGCGTGTGGGCCGCCGGATTCAGGCTTTTGACTTCCGTTGCCACAGGTGATTTCGCAGGGCTCGGTTTATTCGGCATGGCACAGCTGCCAATACCGACATGAGCCGTCGGACTCGGGCTTTTGACTTCCAATCCGAGTGGAGATCTGACCGGACTTCGCATACTCCTCACGTGGCTACTCTGCAACTTTGAGGGATCAAAGCTTTCTCGTTCCACCATGCCAGGAATTTTCAGAATGGGCACATTCCCAAAGATAGGTGACAAGCGGTTTTCTGGTGGCGACTTCACTATCAGTTCAGCCGATTTTGATCGTATGCAAGGTTTAGAGCTCCCAGAGAAGACTTCGCTCAGACAGGCGGCACCAGGTGGCACCACGACGCCAATCTCTCGCGCACACTTCACATCGCCTGCTGGGAACAGCAAGTTGGGAAACTGTGGCCTGGAATGCGTGCCAGATGGAGTGAAGACATTGTTGCTGCTGCTTGAAAGCTCTTTCTTAATGCTCGGAGCCAAGCAATTTTCTAGTGCAGGGCTTTTCACTTTAGGGGGAAAGTTGTTTGTTCGGGACGACTTCTCGGCCGCCAAGATGTCTTTCGCTCGGGCCTCGACCAAGCCGTGAGAGCTCCACACGCGACGACCCCTGTCGAAGCTCCATCATGCTCTCCTGTATGAGCACAATGTTCCGAAGGCTCTCGGACATTTCCTTCCCGACGAGCGATGAGCCAACGCGACTCTGATGTTGTTCAGGAGAGTCGCTCGACGGAGTGGCGGCAGAACATTCCTCCTTGGATCTTTTCGTCTCGGATGGCACCGAAAGTTCAGCGGCTGGGAACTCGAGACGAAAGACGCCGGTCTCATTTATCCGTGGCAAAATCTCCGACCCGACGGCACTGCCCTGCATGGTGCTGTCGAAGGCTTGCGCAGACTTCGGAGACTGCTCAGATGGCTGCGCCTCTGCACCTGCGATGGTGTTTGAACCTGCCTTCGCTCCGACGACCGTGCCCGGAGACGACGCGAGCGTGTCATGTTTGCTAGATCTGTCACTAACATGCCTGTCACCTAAAGAGGCTGGTTGGCCTGAGAAAGGGCTCGACGAGGAGCAAGACGCATCTTCTCGTGGATTGCATTTCTTTCCAGTACCACAGTTGGTTTGTTTCTCTTCTTTAGTAGCTGCCGGAGTTTTGTCGATGTCTTGCTGACTTTTCGGCAATTTACAAGCAGTTTCGAGACGCGATCTTCTCGACAACCTGATGAATGATGCTCAACTGCGATGCAGTTCCGTGATTCGGTGGTGTTTGCTCGAGAGATTTGTGACCGTTTTGCTGCCATCAGCTGCCGCTGCCGGTAGTGCATCATGTGCGTCCTGACACGTGGCTCCTCCGGTATCTTCGGAATGGTTCGGGCATGATGCGCTCGACACGCAGGCGTCCTTGCAAGAAGCAGTGGCAGTGGGCGTCTCTGCTTCTTTCATCGAAAGATTCAGTGCTTCCTTGAAGAACTTGCTCTTTTCGGAATCCTTTTCGGGCGACTCAGTCGATGCGCCTCGTCCGGAAGGGGACGACGTGAGGTCCAGACAGGACGCACCCGATGCTTCCTGCCTCGACTCCCGCAAACGCTTGTTCCGGGCATGCGTGACCGTGAGCGGCACGCTGGTGGCCGCGTTGGGAATGTACCGCGGTATTACGAGTTCCGGAGACTTCTTCGGGTGCTCCGGATGGTGGCTCCTGCCTGTTTCTGCTGCTGCCACTGTTCCTCGGACTGTGAGCACCACCCTTATGCCCCGCTTCCTGCTCCAGATTCCTTTTCGGCTGCATGCAACACCTGAGACGGGGTGACAGCTTCGGCGGAGGAGCTTGGGACGCGGGCGGAGCCGCTTGCAGACTTGTCCTGTTGAGTGTCGACCGCAGATGCTGGCTTGGTGATCTTAACAGGATTCGTCCGCTTACGGCCCCTTCGTCCCTTGGCCGACGTTTCCTTAGACTCCGATGACGCAAGGGGAACCGACGGAGAATCCTTGCAACTTTTATCTGGCTTTGCGTGAGGTGGAACAATGTCTTGCTGCCTAACGGCTTCAGCTTCATGCGTGCGGACCCACTTGCTCTGCTCGTTGACCCAATCTTCGACAGACTTTCTCTTGCTCTTCCGCATGTCTCTCTTCGTCCCGTGCTGCAGGTGACGCGTGGCACCGATTTGTTCGAGCCCCTTGCTAGTGGTGCTCGACACGACGCGCGCCGGTGTGTGCTGCGTGGTCCTGGCAGCCGCAACGGACTCGCTCTTCAGTTTGGGGGGAACGGGTGAGGAAGCAAGCGAGTCTGCGATGACGTCCTCGCAAAAGCCCGAGTCATGGAGTGTCTCAGAGACAACAGCGGGACGCAGCTGCTTCTCCACCTTCAGGATGCACTTCTCGTCGCGAGTCACTCGCAGCGTGATCTTCTCCGGCCCCTGTTCGAGTTTGGGTGTGCCCTTGCCTGAAAGGCTCTGAAGAGGCTCCTGCGTCGCCGCCTGTACCTTCTCCAAACTCAGTTCATTCAATTGAGTCACCATCTTCTTGAGATGCTCCGTGGGTGGACGCCTGCGCTTGCTCTTGCGTCGCCCGACGGAGTCTTCTGTGTCCGATGACTTTTCTTCGGAGACGTCTCCCTGGCTCTTGGAGCGCGGCCGCAGCTGGGGATCTTTTGGCACGTCCGGTGCAGTCGGTGACAACAGCGCATCAGGCTGCTGCGGAGGAGGCGGGGGAGGAATGGGCTTGATCTTGAGGCTCGTGATCACCGGAATCACTGGCTTGGGCTTCTCTATGGTCGTCTCAACACGAGGCACGGGCTTCTCGGTGGCCGCTGCCATCTCGCCACGAGCCATCATGTGAGCACGCTCGATCTCTTCGTTCAGGCTGTTGACGGTGGCTAGCTTGGGTCGGCCTCGCTTGCGCGGTGACGCGTGAAAGAGTGACGGATGCGACTTGCTGAGAGTGAGGTACGAAGGGATCACAGGCAATGGCGGCGTGGCGGAACGGCATGGAGGTTTCGAAGTGGGTGGTTCGCTTTTCGGCGACGAGTCGCCCTGACTGGTCTTTCGCGGACGCTTGTCCGCAGAGTCATCGCTATGGCTTCTCGCCGAAATCCTGTTTGGCCTCAGCGTGACCGAGAGGCCCCCCGGGGACGATTCCGTGGTGTCCTTCTCAGATGGACCGCTTTCCTTCACCTGAGCGGCGGCTGCTTTCATTGCGTTCATCTTCTCTTCCGCCTTGAGTGTCGCACGGCTGATACACGTCTGCAGCTCTTTCGTCTCAGGCGTCTTCTCTTCAGTGCTCTTGCCCTCCGATGATGGCGGTGGAGACTTTGCTAAGGTGTTGCTCGTTGAGAGGGCGCCTACGTCCTCAACTACGGTGTCTGTCTTCATTACCTGGTCACATGCGACATCGCTTGTATGTATTGCACTCTTCACCAAACAGTCTGCAAGCCCTTTGTCGATGCCATTCAATGAGGGAGTTACGACCTTGGGCTGATACTTCATTACAAACCCTGCCGTCCTAGCACTCGAGCCACAGTCGGGATTCGCTTTAAACATCAATGTAGGTTCACATACGCGAAGTGGTTTGCAGCCAGCCCCTTGATGTGCCGATGGAGCCGCAGTGCCAGCGTGCGGTGTTGCGTTCTGGCTGTTGACGTTCTGAATGGCTGTGCTCATTGTGGAGCTTGCAGGCACTTTCGCCGGTGGGTGTGACGAGGGCTCGTCTGGTGTGATGGCCTTGGCCTCTTTGCTCAAAGCTGCCGATTCCTTGGGCACAGCAGCGATCTCAGGTTTGGTGGGAGGAGCCGAGCCCGCCGTTGCGGCAATTGCATTCCTGGCCCCAGCTGCGCTTGGTCCTTTTGTAGTCGAAGAAGCCGGGGCCGTCATTGCAGTGGTAGATGCTTTGCTTACGGATTTTTCCGGGACGTCAGGTACTTTTTGCTGAACACTACACGCTTGCACGGCGGCAACACTGGGCGTTGTCATTGTCGTCGCCGCGGTCTTCATTGGTTTACTCTCTACACTAGCACCCGCCACGGATGCAGGGTTCGTGGTTCTCGTGGGAGGGGAGCTGTCGATCTTGCTTTGTACTTTCGTATCTGTGATGCTCGTGCCGCTCACTTCAGTGGTAGGCTTCAACAGGGGCGACTGGGCAACAGGTGGCACACGTTCAACTGGTTTCACAGCTACATCGGGCATAGTGGGTTCCTTCTTGCAACCCCTGCTTTCTTGTGTAATGCTCGCACTGCAAAAAGGACAATAATGTTCCTTTTAACGTTTTGCACCAACCGAAGCCACAACAAAATGATACATGCACATGTTTACTATGAAGCAGTTGTAACCACTGTTACTGAAAGTAGAGGTCGCAATCTTTTACCGGAAGGGGGGGGGGGACACTGAGGAAGAGGGGGACTGAGGAGAAGAGTTGTTCACGGTGCACACTGTATGCGAAAATATAAACTCAATGGAAACAACATGAAGTGGTAGTCTTCCCTTCCAAGCATAATGTTTCCTGCTTGGAATTCATTGAAAGGCTTCACGTAAAGTTTGGTACACAGTAATGCTGCTGTGGGTATCGCAAATAATTCTTTCATAAGGCATATACCTAGTGGACAACACAGTAATAATAACGAAGTCCATCAAAAAAAAAAGAAGCAGACTATGCTTTGAGGAACTTTGGGATTAGGAGTGGACAGGCTAGGTTGTGCATACAGTGATTGTGTCACCAAAGAGCAAACCAAATCCTTTTACGATGCCCTTTACTAGGCACATCCAAGGGCAAACAAAAAGAACTAGCACTGATGTAACTCTGATATTGCAGAAAGTCTGATGCATACGAAGATGAAATCGAGTGAGACGCTATTCAACTTGAAATTTTCTAATGTTTTCAAACCCCTTACAAGTCCCCACGCAAAGCCAAGTGTGAGAAACGTCACCTCTTGCTCAACGTTGGTCCTCGCGCATCGATGCCGGGCGCGATGCACGATGAAATGCCGCCACTCTGCTGGGCCGTACGTTGCGCCAGACTCGGCGCCGACGTAGGCACTCGAACCGTCGATGCGAGCAGGCGCTGGTGGCTTCGGTGCACTCTCAAACACGCGGTAGAACAGTCGCAGCGGCATGTCCTGCACCCAAGAGAAGAAAGCAGCGTACAAAGAAGTGCGGATTAGCTAGCGTAGTTTTTGATGGGAATCATTGCGCATACAGTCTGGCAAACACAGGAAGAAACGATGTGGTCAGGAAGAGCGAAACTATCAACTGGTTTTATTCCTTTGGTCGCTGCATACCTGACCTGCGTGCATTGTTCAGACTTTCCAGAAGAATAGGAGCGGGGAGGTTGGACGGAAGGAGAAGGGTAGCATACACGTCAAGCCTACCCCTCATGTCAACAAAAGGTGTGCAGAAAATTGCTTTCCGCACAACACAAAGAAACAGAAGTGTCAGTTCCTGTGTTCGTCCGACTGTATGTGCAACGATTCCCATCAGTAGGCATGCAACATCTAGCCCAACAAGGAGTTCTAAGAAAAGCATAGTCTTACGAAATGAGACCTTGGGGATTAACTTCCCAATGCGACATGCACAACATCCATATTCTAAAACTGCATTATATCCAAGTGCACCCTGGGGTGTACTTCTGTCAGGCAATAATAATTGTAATCAATTTTGAATGCATTTCCCTACTTGAGCCTATGGCATTTCCATGCAAGAAATAGTGGGTGCACCGTCAGCGCGACATACAGTCTTACCTTGTAATAATGAAGTCGTACCTGACATAATAATAGCTTCGTTAAGTCCAAATATACTTAAAGATTTGCATTCTTGAAGGGGCCATGACGCAATCACCCAACAATTTGTGCTTTTCAGCAAAAAATATAAGTAGGGGATCTATTGTGCCTTTACATATATGAAAAATGCCCTGTAAAGGAATATTTCGGTGCAAAATGAGCCCTAAATGTCGACGGCTCTAAACCCCGCCCAGTGCCGGCGACCGCCATTTTGTCGTGGCGTGTCTGACATCATGCGCTGCATGGAGTGGAGTCGTCGTCTCCTGCCAAAGTTTCAGCCGCTGCAAATCGTTCAAATTCAATGCTAAGCTGAAGAAAGCTGAAATAGTTCGACTGCATGCGCAGCTGACAATGGAACAAAATCATTCGCCAGAATGCACACACTTGCAAAGCAAGCAGTTTGTTATGTCACGGCTTGCGAGTGTGCCAGTGTTGCCCGACTCTCGGGCTGCTCACGTGTTTGCAAACATATTCAATTATAAGTTAAGTGCTCAACCAAATGCACTAAAATTTCGCCGGCTTGTTTGTGGACGCACTAGGATTAACCGGCGTAACACAGATTATGATCGAAAATTGGGTGTCATGCTCGCTGCCAAGCTTCCTGCTATCGCTCGACAAGATTGGTTTAATTACCTGCGTTCAACCATGACATTTTTTTTTGTTTTCCTAACATAGGTTCATTTTCAAAAACTAAAGTACCCTTCGATTCATAGTGCCACGTACCCTTTTCCAAGAGTAGATGTAGGCAACGTCCATAAGCATGTAGTGACTCCAGAGAACATCGTCCATGTAAAGGATGTCCACCTGCAAAAAGACAGCAACAAGACTCTCTTGAAACAACGTCATCTGCACATTAAAGGAGCCTCGCAACTCTTTTTGAACAAAGAGAATGCTGGTGATCTGAAGACAAGCTTCTCGCAAACGTGCAAGCCAGACGTGAACCCTTTCGCTCCCGTTAACGAGTGTAGTTTTCATGAGATTTTGTTCCAGAGTGACCGATGAAGACTATACTCAACAAAAATTGGTCCCACAGTGACTACACTCGTCATAGTTGTGTTTATTGATGCTACATGGCCACAATTGTCCACGTTGGGCCATTTCTGTCTCGGCTTTCATTTTATAGCCATCTTTCATTGTATTGCCATGCAGTGAAGCCATCTCCCAGTTATGTTTTTTTTATGCAATTAGTGAAATAAAGGAACCCCACTGAGTTGAAAGAATGGTACCATTTTATTCAGAAAAAAAGAAGCTCCACAAATTGAGCAAAAAATTTTTTCGATAAATTCGGTACATTTTTTTTTTTTATGGTGGCGAAAGGGTTGAACCAGCTCGTCTAATGAAGTAGTTTGCCCCTGTTTATTGATGCTACGGGATGGTGAGGGTAATTTTTCACAACTTGTAATGACCACGCGTTGGACTCGCATATGCATTGATAAGACCTGCATATGCTAAGACCAGTTGCCAACAGCTGCGTTGCCAACAGCAACATCACCAGACGCGGTTTATAGCTTATTTTCTTCGGTAAGCTAATATGTATAGCGCTTTTTTCCGAACAATACAAAGACGAAACACAAATGCACAGGAGAGGCATCGCAACTAGCGCGTCCGAACAATACAAAGACGAAACACAAATGCCTGATATACACACAGCAACTAAGTGGCACACGCAGGAAGCCTTGATATACACACAGCCAAGTGGCACACGCAGGCACACTGCACGTACGTTACAGTCACATTTGCAGTTGGGTTACAGTTGTTATGCTTATACTTATCTGTTATGACGGGAACGCACGCACGTTTCACGAACCCGTGTGCATGTGTAGAAGGGGTTCTTGACAGTTCTTGGACAAGGTCATCATCACCGTGATCAGTGAGCACCAGTAGCTCGACCGGACTTTTTAATCGGATCCGTTCATGATCGCGGCTAGGAGAGGTCTAAGTCTAGTGAAGTGCGAGGTATAGTACAGCTGGTGGAAATCCTGGATGCCTCTTACGATGAAATGATCTATGATGCCTCCTGTCCTGCACGTGGCAGCAAGGTCTTTTGATACCCTGTCCACATTCAAGCCGTCTTTCACGCAGTATAAAGACCAGTCGTTGTTGGGTCTTGATAATTCAATGTAGAAGTCACCGATAATGATGACCGGCCTGGTTCTCTCGGCAGATTTATTGTAGGAAGCATTACCGGGTGTTTTCGTAATCGTCGTGGTCCACATTGCGGACCACGTGAACGAGTGCATGATAATTGAGCGTCTTCCAGGGGTGTTCTGCATTCAGCTTCCTCAATTCCCTAGTGTCCGCCACGGTGGTGTAGCGGTTACGGTGCTCGGCTGCTGACCCGAAGGTCGCGGGTTCGATCCCGGCCGCGGCGGTCGCCTTTCGATGGATGCAAAATGCTAGATGCCCATGTACTGTCCGATCTCGGTGCACGTTAAAGAATACCAGATGGTAAAAATTAAAGCCCCTACAATTATTGCTATTGTCACTTCCCTTGCGTGTCAATGTGTGTGTTCGCGTTTACTGTGTTGGTTGAGACTTTGTATCACCTGTGGCACATACCCGCATAACATAAGCTCTGGTATGCGGGTATGTGCCACACGTGACTGAGAGAAAGGGTTTCATGACGTACACGACAGGTATTTTGCGTTATTCATGTCATGACCAGTGAATCGTGTTCACCATACACTTATCCCTTGCTATGCAAATTTTGGTACATTAGAAGTTATGGAGACGACCAGGAGAGCGCCCAGACGTAGGCGGCTAGATAGATAGATAGATAGATAGATAGATAGATAGATACGTAGATAGAAACGCCCAAAGTGCCCGAGGTTCGCTAAGAAATGCTTCGCATTTAAAAAACCCGCAGATTGCTGCGAAGCTGACTTCCTTGCATTGCTGTGAAGCCAAGTTGCGCACCAAAATTTGCCCCCAGACTTCAGCTCAGAAGTTTCTGTATATCATGTGCAGGTTATACGCAAGAAAATATGGCACAAATATGTTCAAAGCATCTAGAAAGCAAGAACGCAAGAAGAAAGAAATGTCTTCATGCTGAAATTTGTAACACAAAGAAGCAAGACATGCTTGAGTGACAGCAGTTTTGCTTGAGTGACAGTACCACATGACAGCTAGCATAACTCAAATACAGTAAAAGCTCATTAATTCGGATTTCTAGGGACCGGAAAAAATGTCCGAATTATCCGAATGTCCGAATTATCGAATGGTCGAAATAAACACAATAAATGCAAGAGTTTTTTCAACATACCTTTACTTTACAAGGTAATCGCGGATGCGTCTCTGTTTTCGAGCAGAAATTCGCGCTGACACAATTTTTCTGAGCCCTTCAAGGTGCTCAGCAGCTCGCATGCTGTCTGCAGTGCCAAAACAAAATTCTTTAAGGACGACGAGGGCCTCCGCGGCTTCCTTCACAGTACGAGGGGGCCTGTGTGGCTCATAGTGTGGCTGCTCCTCTTCAGGCTCTTCGCTCTCGGATTCGTCGCCATACATCACTTCCTTGACGATTTGCTCATCAGTCAGAAAGCCGGCAGTGGCAACGCCATCAATGCCGATATAATCGTCGAGTGTCATTGCATCAGGCATAACACTTCCGAAATACTGCCTGTCGTCGGCGCCGTCGTTCGGCGACGCTTCGGCATCGCTGGAGTCGGAACAGTTGGCAATGGCGTGCACAGGCGTGCTCTGCCACACATACGCGAAGAATGCTAACAGCGCTCAGGAGACTCACGTCGTATTGTTTGCCGACGTCATTTCACAGGAGGTACTTCTTGTCGGGAGAGGCCATTTTTCAGGGCACGCAAAATTTCTACTTTGGTGGTGAAGTCCTTGGCCTCGTACTTGGGCCGCTTCGCCGGCGTTGCCAACGGCGGAGAGTGCGTTCACACGAGAAGTCAGCACAAAAGCACCAGCAACGATCAAGCTAAAGGAGCCGTACTGAATCGTTCCTCAATAAAACGGCGTTCAACGATGCAGCACACCAACGGGAACAAAGCAACAAAAATGACACCGCGCCATACCCACACGTCCCACACGCTATCACATGTGAAGAAAAGGCGTTCAACCAGTCTCAAGTCAAGCCAAGCCGATAATTGATGTCCATGGCGATGCAGCGTTTGAGCTTCACTTTTGTTCCGAATGGTTCTTCTTTCGTTTTCGAGCCTCGCCAGCGGCCCGAAAGTCGCCGAATTATCTGATTTGCGGTCAAATCTGTCCGAAATAACGAGCGCCCAGTCTCATAGAGT
The DNA here is from genome assembly GCF_013339695.2 of Rhipicephalus sanguineus. Classification (NCBI taxonomy): domain Eukaryota; kingdom Metazoa; phylum Arthropoda; class Arachnida; order Ixodida; family Ixodidae; genus Rhipicephalus; species Rhipicephalus sanguineus. The sequence continues at coordinate 44,467,208 of NC_051186.1, read as the reverse complement.
GATGCATATATTTACAGGGACCTGATGACGTGTCTGAATTAACCGATTTTCCGAATTAACGAGAGTCGAATTAACGAGCTTTTACTGTAGTGGTCATTGGTTTGCAAAATGTGAAACGCATTCTTTGCAAGAGCCTGAAACACCATTGTGCTGTGATAAACACTACATTCAAGTAACAATTTGCATGGCGACACATCCCATGTTCAACATTCGTTTTCCTAAGACGCGAGAAAATTACGAAACGGTCAACCAGCAACCACACACATGAACAGAGAGCAGGTGTACGTTGAACTCGCATGCCTGTACGTGTTCACAATTCATGTTCACAATAATTCATGGAGAATGTTCACTCCAGTTCACCTTGTATCTCGCGCTGATGCTGTACTTCATTCGGAGGAACTTCTGGAGCAAGGCGATCGTCACAGCGGCCGGGCAATTGAGGTAACGTTTCGTGGGCTCCTGCGTCGACAACAAAAAGGTGGCATTGCAATTAATGTGCTTAATTAAAAGGCAGCATTACAATTAACCTAACCTCACCTGTCAGTTAACAGGTATAAATGCAGTGTTTGGCAAAAGAATGACAAAACAGCCGTCATGAAACTTCCAGAGAAATTAGGAAAAAATGTGCCCCACTTCCCCGAAGTTATCCCATCATTTACACAAATTTGACAAAAGAACAAAACGAAGGAAAGCATGAGGTAAACTACTCATGTAGAACAATCAAGTAAAAGCCCCGACTGCTTGCACTGCCGTACATACCCACATGCCTCTGCATGTACAGTCACGCCCACCATAACCTAGAGCACTGTGTTCATTGTCAAAAAGGCATTGAGCCTGCACAGCAGGACTAGCACACAATAAATTTAGAGAATGTCAGTAATCAGAACAGTGTTTATAATTCTCGAGTTCTGGTTACGTCAAAGCCGTCATACAGTGTCCAAGGCCGCTTAAAAAAAGCTCACAGTGAGTGACTGTACAATATGTGGGCCAGAAAAACAACATAATAACGATGGAAATGAAGCCCTGCCATTTCCCACTCTCTTCCCGAAGAACTAGGCTTCATTCCAAGCCCATACTACAGCATCAGGTTTCAAAAAAACCTACAAAGGTTCTTGAACCAAACAATGGGATGGCAGCAGCTTGACAACCTTCTAATATTACACTCTAGTTCAAGGTACCCTAAAGAGAGGACAGATCTTCGTATCACTAAATTACAGTCGACGTCCGATTTCCCGGACGCCCGAAATTCCGGACATGCCTGATTTCCCGGACTCATCTGTGGCACCGTCAAGTTCCCCATAGAGTCAATGTATTAAAAAGTCCGAAATTCCGGACGCTTATAGCCTTCGCCATCCGATTTCCCGGACTTTTTACTGTTAACAGCCGACCCAAAGTCATCACGGACGCCGCCATTTTGGCTGTTTTCATATCCTCGAACCCACCATACTCGCATCGCAGGTGTGGCCAGCAGCACCGCCGCACCGCGCCGCGAACCATCGATGCCGTAACTGCCGTAACCTCGAAACCGCACGTGTCAATCCGTTGCCAGCCGTAGCTTAGCCAAGCCAAACCTCACTGTGTTCGTTCACGTGTTGTTCTGTCAGCTCTGCGGTCGTGTCTGCGGTTGATTGTTTGCTGCTGCGCGCTATCTTCAGTGATCACGTTTCCCGACCTTCAGCAACCACCGAGTTCCTAGCTGTTTCGTGCTGCGCTTTTCGTCGAGCGACGAGCTGTTGACCTCAGGTCTGCCGTCGGCATGCTAGCGGAATCATGGAAGGAGGTTACGCAAGAGACTCTGCGGAACTGTTTTCACCATGCAGGCTTCACACTCGACGCCGAGACGGCCGTCTCGCCCTAAGTGGACAGCGTGTGTGACGAACTGCCATCCGCGGACGTTGCCTTCGACGATCTGTGCGCTGCCGGCGTGTCGATTCCAGCCGGGATAACCTTTGAGGGCATCGCCAACGCTGACAAAGAACTCGAGCTATGTGCGGAGTTGACCGATGACGAAATCATTCGTCAAGTTACGGAAGATTCCGATGACTCCGACACCGAGAACGAAGAGCCAGCTCCTACACAGCCAACGAGCTCGGAGTTGACGCGAGCACTGATGACACTGTCATCGGTGTAGAGCGGCAACATGACGTTGACTGAAATTGAGGCAGACATGATCGCGGGCAAGCGGAACGCTGTGCAAAAGAAAATAAGCGACTTCTTTGCGCCCAAGTGCTGACCTGTGAGGTAGCGCCGGCCACGTCGTCTTTTTTTTTTTATATATATATAAACGGCTCTTTTCAGAGCCACCTAAACGATGCATTCGCTGAATTGCAATGGGAATCTTGTACTCCGTCCGTGACCCTCTCCGTCAGCGAAAAATACCTACCAAAATGGTGCGTTTTCACGTGCATTCGTTTTTCCGGACTGCCCGATTTTCCGGACGTTTTCGCGGTCCCTTGAGGGTCCGGAAAATCGGACGTCGACTGTACTCTTTCACAGTACCAAAAATCACCACCCCTGCTGCGTGAAGACGCTTCGTAAGCAAGAAAATGGGTAAAAAAGAAACTGCGGGTGGCAACGCCACATTCAAGTTCTCGCACCAATCGTGGCGACGTCCAAAATTTTTGACAGCATCTGCCAAGACCTACGTTGTTCCTAACTGGTAAAACTAAAGTGCATTGTCCTCTTAGGGGGCCAGAGACTTCACATACCAAGTTTCAGGAAATTTCGTTCAGCCAATGTCGCCAAAATACGAAAAATACACTTTGAAATTTGTGACGTCACGTGCAGAGATCTCGGTGCGAAAGTTAAAAATGAAACTTTGACCTTGATTTTCTCCTCTATTAATAAATCTGTGATGGTTAAATCAACGACATTAGAGTTCTCAGCGTACAAGTTATCAATCTAAACAGATTCATTGTTTCGCTTTAGTGTCCCTTTAAAGGGGTCACGTTACTTGTAGCGAACATGGTAGTCAGTACCGTTTGCTACGGGTGAATTCATACCCACCTTAAATGCTTGGCTGCTCGGTCCAGCTGAAGATGCCTCGGGCTCCGTCTTAACGTCAACACTGAAAAAGCACAAAAAAGATCGAAAAGGTCAGGCAGTCCCCACGTGTGCGCTCAACAAGTAGTCCAATAGTTTTCAAAAAGTACACATTCTTTCATCAACCTGTCAGCAAACTATTGGCAACTAAGTTTAGCAACGCTTTCTGCAAGGCTGAAAATGGTTCAAGAGAAACTTGAGCATAACGGTTCAAGAAAAAAATTCAGCAAGTTTCACCATGCTATGGAAACTGCTGGGACAGCTTTACGGAACAGTGAAGCTGTAAGCACGCAATTTTATGTATTTCCTTTTTTCACTCCCCCCTCTGGTCACATGACCTGCGTTACGACTACTACTACTACTACTACTACTACTACTACTACTACTACTACTACTACTACTACTACTACTACTACTACTACTACTACTACTACTACTACTACTTCTGCTGCTGCTGCTACTTCGACGACAGAGGCGGCAACACACGGTAGACTAAGAAAGTTTCGCTGTAAAGATGCCCTGGGTGCGTATCACCTCTAACACACACTTGGCACTGACAGGGGTCAAGACTGCTGCTTACATGGGCTTGTATTCCAAGGAGAGGCTGACCGCTTCATCGGGACTGAAGATGATGCGACCAGAGCTCGAGCTGTCCAGTTCTCCCTTTTGTTCGGGACTTAACGATGCTTGGTCCGCTGACAAAGAGGGAGAGGGAACATTCAAATGTACAAGCAACAGGTTTATCGACAAAACAGCTTTAGCAAAAGTGTCACTGCTTTTGCTGTGCACCCTGCGATAAGTTATGCATGTAACAGTGTTTGTTTGCATCAAGTGGCAGGCATCGTAAGGCAGGTATAAAGTAAGTGCATAGCCACAGCTTTGCTTTTCCGTTCCATTCAGCACATGTGCAGCCTACCGCTAAAACCTATGTAAAACGAAAACGAAATGTACCTCTGCTGTTCGTTTTGTGATGGCAATGACACTGCGTTTGCCCCTTCTTCGGTTGGCTGTTGCCAGCATTGCAAGGATGGTTTTGATTTTGTGTCCCACTTGCAATGTGCAGGCAATTTTTGGACTTGTTGATCGTAGAAAAAGGTGCGCGTTACATTTGATTAAATGCAGTGTATAGTCAGGCCGAAATGGGTAGAGGTATTATAAAAACTCTCTCCCATTAAAAGCCACCAAAACGCTACATAAAATGATTTCTGCATCACAATGCAACAGAAGCACAAAAGTGCAGAAAACAAAACACAATTCGATATATAGGTCGGCAAAGTCACTCATGAGTCGACTCACTCAGACTTCGGGCCGCCAAGTCTGAGTGAGTTCAGGTGTGTAATATTTTGACGAGTCCGAGTGAGTCTGGTTGAGAAAAATTTTAGTGAGTCTGAATCCAATTGAGCCCTAAGCACAAGATATATTTCTTCAGTGAATATGAGTGAGCGCCACATTTCTTTGCCAACCTATGATTCGATGTAACCTAAAATGCACCAGCTCCACTTGCAAACACTGGAAGCAGTTTTTCATAGGAGTCTTGGAGAAAATGCGCCTGCATTGTGAAATGCAGGAGCGCGACTTCTACGACCGTCCTCACTTGCAAGCATTTCACAGTGCCGCCTGCTAATTACAAAATGCTACTCATAAATTAATTTTAAAAAAGCGTATATATTATCAAGTCCATTGAAAACTTACCTTTGCTGCCCTTGGTGGCATAGAAGTCTCGTCGCCGCTTCATTTCCTCTGAAAAAAAAAATGGATATGTGAGAGAGACACACCAGCACTTATCAGGATTCTCCTATTTCTCAATTTTTTCAGCAGTGTTTACAAATGAAAAAAAAAAAACATATCATTTATGTTAATAGTACAATTAACAACCTCACAATCACTATTTATGCAGCTACATGTTTAAAAAGTACATTCTTACTGTCGAAAATTACTCGAAGAAAGGCACTGCCACCATTTGGATCCTCATGTATTACGAATTTCTTAGAGAATTCACTTCAGCAAACACTGGCAGCAGTCGTCTCCAGCAGCAGCTGAAAGTGTGCGACAACCCAAACCAGCACGAAACGATGGACAGCAAATAACCTTTCCGAAGCTTCCCCCTTTCAAATTGTTTTGAGTACTTTGCAAGTTGATAGCTTTCAACAAAGAGATATTGCGTCACAAAGATGCGTTAATTTTGTCGCAGTGACTGCATGCACATGGATACTTACTGCCTGTAGAAAGTGATGCCTGTGAAATGAAATAAAATGCAAGTCTCTCAGAATAACTTCTTACATACGTAAAGCGTTGTCCAGTACTGGGAAGAGCGCACAAACACTTTAGTTATGGGGTCAACAAGAAGAAGCACGAGTAGTTTAGGCACAGCCTCAACGTTTATTGTGTCTTAAAGAGCCTCAAAACCCCCTCCAATATTTTTTCAGACATTTAAAGTAAAGGCGAGCATCATGTTCAGAATACCGTCACAATCAACGATGCCACACGTGGCAGCACTACAAGCCGCGGGCGGGCCAGAAATTCTAAGAAACAATCCCTTCTTTTCCCCGGGCCTTTCCGGCTTCTCCGGTAACGTGTGCAATGTCAATATCATGCATCTGTGGTATTACCGACAATCGATGCTGCTATTGGTAGAACATGAACCTACGACTTCCGGTTAGTCTGCAAGCAGCTGCCCGTGCTTGAGCGGAAGCGCTCTGGCATGGCGTGTCACCGTACGGGTCCATCATATTGGCAATCCTTTGAAGGCTTTGAAGGCATGCACACAACACAGAGTCCCCACCGGCACAATTCGTAGGAGCATGAGACGGCACAGCAACAACAGCGGTGAGCCAAAAAGCACGGAGTTGATGGAGTCACAGCAACTGGAAGTGGACACTGTTTCGAAGAGTGCATTGGCGATGACACATGTCATGTGAGACTGGGAACAACGCTTGGTGACGAGGGCAAAGCGGCTTTGGGAGAGGAGACCAGTTGACGGATGGAGAGTAGCGAAGGCAAGAGTGAAACGAGCGATTGCCGCGTTTTGATCATCAAACGCGTGTAACTCCACTATTCTCAAAATTCACACGGCTATGTGTTCGTTGTATACTTGTGCACAACTGCCACACCAGAACTAAATTTCGACCTCTGAGTGTTTAAGGGGCCCTTTAACCCATGTGCATCTCTAAGAGCACAAACTGTCACATCTAACTAGTGCAGACACTTCGTCCACACTTTCGGATGGCACTGTACTACGAAGAAATAGAAGATGCATTCTTGAAAGCCTCCCGCAGCTCTTGAATGGTCAGCTGAAACTAGCTCCAAAGCCTCTTACCTGGCAGTTACCTAAACGTTCGCGTAGCTGCAATCTTCACAGACTGTTTTCGTCATAAGAGAATGACATGTCAAAAGGCAGCCACAAATTTGACCCATGTGGGAACTCCAGCAAACAAAGGTTTTAGGCTTCGAGCAATAGGCCACCTAGCCAGTTCACAGCACTCACTTTGATAAAGTCCTGGCACAGCCTTGTACACGACATTCTGTAAGGTGTCGTCCTTTCTGCATAGTGGAAAAGAAAAGGGGGGTAGGGCACATTAACGAGGAATACACAGAAAAGAACAAGCAAAAAACCTTTGCCTTGACGTTAAAAAAATAAGCGCATGAGGAGTTGGAAATGACAGACGAGTGATGGCAGTCGACATGCATAACCAAGGTGGCAGCTTTACAAGCCGTGAAAAACAAAACAGCAATCAGACGCACACAAAAGATGGGATATTTAAAAGTAATGTTTAACTTGGCCCTTTTACAGGCCAAAACGACAATGTGTTTAAGAAGCATGCCACTCTGGATCAGTTCTGACCACCTGATGTTCTTTAATATGCACCTAAATCTAAGTACACGGGTGTTTTTATATTTTCTTATTAAAACAGCGGCTGCATGGCTGGCAATTGAACCCACGGCTTCGTGCTTAAACTATGTTTTCCAGTTCGAACGCAACTTTACATCAACAATCGTTTTCTGATGCCCTTTTAAAGCCCTAAAGGTTTGTTTTACCAATGCCAGAAATTGAACAAAGATTGCAAACGCTTCACTATGTTCAATGGAATCGGCTCCTTTACTTGACCCTCTCTGAACACGTCCCTACGCCTTGGCTTGCAGTAGTCAACTTGTCGTGTTTGATGGATGCTGCTGTAAGCTGCGCCAACTATACCAAGGCCAACATTTCTCTGCACGTTACAACAGACCAGTCATGACTGCCACGAAATGCTACTGCGCGTTCCTGGCTTCTCTGTAAACCATACAGCTTCATGCTAAAATTACTAAAGGCGACTGTGGCTCTGTTGTCATTGCACTGCCTGCCTGGGAATGATGATTACCGTGCGGATTTGTCTCGTCTTTATGCTTGTGACTCGAGCCGTTCTTGTGGCTTTTGTCCGCTAAGACATACTCGCCTCCGATAAAATTTTAACGCAATCCTACTTTCTAAACGCCGAAAGATTCCTCCTACAAGTGCAATCACTGCGAATCATTTCTTTGTAACAAAACAGTTTGAGGGAAATGACAAGATATAAATTCACAAAGCCGTCCAAAGCCGCAAAGACGAAACTTAAGTGAATCCGCACGCTAGCAATCATTCCCGTGATAGCATTCCACACAATGCTTGAAGCTTGCATGGATGTTAGTGCTGGGTTTCCCTCCAGTGGTATTGGCCTGAAGCTTCTGCGCTCTGGATGACATATGCCATCAACTGGGCCGGCACAGTGATATCGTTGTGGGACTCCCGACTGCTTCGCTGGAACATACTTGCGCCAACTTTTCAAGGTATTGAAGAACCGAAGTGCTCACATAAGATGGCTCTCCATGTTGATCTTGGAGAGCCGCAGATCACAGACAGGACAGGCGTGGCCAGTTTCGAGGTGCTTCAAAATGCAGGACCTGCAAACTGCGCAGGAGATAAACAAATCAAAGTTTGTTAGAGTGATGATAGAAGTTTAGGGAAGAAAAAAAAAGCCACATTACACTTCATAAAAACAACACTGGCCTTTTCCTTTTACTTTACAATACTAGAGAATTGAGCAAGCTGAATTATGCCTACACTCAAACCTCATCATAAAGAAGTCGCATCTGACACGGAAATTCATGACAATACTACTCTTCACTTCCTTTGTTATAACCGATAATTTCTCATATCCATGTTTGTTATATCAGGTTTCCGTGCATCGTGCATCAGTGCAATGAATGCATACGGGCAAATGCTTGTGTCGTCTCTTTTTGTCTGTTTGCACTCACAGTGCTGTTCTGACTTTTCTTCCAACGACATCTGCTCACAAACTAAAATGCAGACTGAATGAAGCAATGAATTGACAAATGGAGTGTCTTATTTCACAGGGATAGCTCATGGCAAAACCAGCAAAAAGAAAAAAAGAGAGATGACGCAGGGAAAGGAAGCAAATGTGCGGTACACAAGGTCTCTGGCCACCTAGGCAAGACCTAAGCGCACCAACACAAACAATCATGTCATCGACAGAGAGCAAGGGGCTCAAATGTTTGCAACGGTTTCCCCACGCAGCCTTCAGCTTTTAATTGGTGTCTGTTCAAACAGATCACTTCAGAGGCCTTCACAAGAACTTATGCAAAGGTGGACTAGAAACTTCGGAAGAGCCTTCATCCCTCATGAGGTACTACCCAAATTACAGTTAACAAATCCCCATCAAAGTGCAGACATTACAACAAGAACCCCAATGCAACACATACAGCACAGGAAGATGGACCGTGGCTACATTCGCTCCCTTTTCTGAAACTCAGGCCGTGTCCCAGGTGCCCATCATATGAATTGGGCCACCTCTCTCGAGGAACTTCATTAATTCATTTTGTCTTTATTTCCTTAAAGACCGCTAAGGGGGTGTTACATAAGGGGTGGGTTAATATACAATCAATAACATTGTCACCATGATCAATGTCAAGTTTTATTTGATATGCTATGCACGAAGCTTGATGGGCAGGCGATTGTGGCGACATCATGGGAAAGGTTCGCAGAGATCCACCGTTATCAGGCAACCTGAACTGAGCGAATTCATAGTTTGCAACTCGTATAAAACAATGTCGTCTCTCAGTTGTGAGCTGCCACGCCAGCTCGTTTCCAGCAAAATTAATTTCAAATGGGGCAACTCTAACAGGGCTTCTAAATTTTAGCAGGATCTCAGCAGTACATGCACCATATCTAGCCTATGCCCATCAAGTTTCACTTCAACGGGTCTTTGAAATGACCTGCTTCAACGGTGCCCACTACTCAGTCATAATGAATTTAGCCAAAGCGAAACATCACTGACAGTGGCCTCTGATGATGTGCATTTAACGTATGGGAGGAGAGCGCATCGCAGGGCCCTCATCGACTATACGCACTGGCCTCTGTCCGTGTGTACAGCTGTCTCGACATCAAACACTGGCATACTCTTGCTTTGACCGTGAGCCCTTGGGGAAGCCAGACAGTCCAGACTTTCACAGCACCCCGTTAATTAGAGAAATGAAGTGAAGAACTTCAGAAGCTACATATATGCCGACAAAATATAAGGTAAACTTTAAAATCAGTGATATTACAAAGCTACCATCAACTTCGCCCCTCCAGAGACGAAAAGGTCTGATGTTTATCGCTGAAACTGATTGCCCTAGTATGTCTATACGTGGCAGAGTGCTTAAGCATTTGTTCCAATTCCTGCTGAATTTGTTTCAAGCTTTCTTTTTAAACTGCAATAAAGTCCGGCCTCTACTTCCTCCACATGCATTCAGTCTTTTACTGTAAAAAATAAAACAAAGCGCAAATTATGATAAAAACAATTTGTTAAACAAGCCCGACCTAGTCTTTCACATCAATGATGACCAATCAAAAGCTAGAGCTGTGTCTGGCAAAGCCATAATTCCACTGCAATAAAAGCAGGGCAACAACGAGATATTCTAGATGGTTCCGAGTTGGTTTACACTCGCAATCTTCGTTTACGATACAAAAGCAACTTGACTGAGATTATTATCCCTTACCCCCTCAAAACCAGAAAACAACATAAAAGACTGAAGACGCAATACGGATTTGAGCTTTTGTGCCGATTTCATTGATGACAAAACAAAGGATGTTTACTGAATCTTGAAGTCGTATAATCACAAAAGATTTTGCATCATTTTCAAGTTACGCGCATACTGTAAAATACGAAAAAGAAGTTAAACGAGATTGCTTAAAAGTGCACCTTCGTTATCCTCAATGCTTAAAGCTACTCAGTCTGTACTCATTTACAGAATTAAACTAGAAGGTTATATTCCAAGATGGTTTGAAAAAGAAAGCAATCTCCTGACAAAGACAGTACTGTGAGACGTGTAACATATAAACTTGCACAAAGAACACTTATTGTCAGGTGTGAATGCCAACTCACAGAAACACCTATCATGAGCTCAGGTCGGCATATGTTGTGTCGTGTACGGAAAGCGCAATCATGAGAAATGAAAAGGTTTCCTCGGTAGATGTCGCGTGGATTGATTGATTGACGTGCAAAATGTGACGGCAGCATCGCCCCATCTCCAACGACAACAGCTTGTCTATGTCAAACATGACTTGAGAGTATCCAACGTTGAAGGCTTTTTTTTCTTCCGTGGCTCAAAGTACTGAGAAAAATGCGCGACAACTGAGACGTGTCCCGTGCTTACTGACACCAGAAGCACCTAAGAAGAAATGTAAGCTCCAACCACAGCCATCACTGCGCCTCCGACAGAGAACTTGAATAAATGCTCTATTCAATAGTGCTTACTCATTTTCGTGACGTCAAGCCCTTCTTGAGTGTTTCGGATGGTTTACTTTCCCATACAGACACACGTTTGTGTCACGGGTTTTAGATTGGATATTTGAACGTCCTGGAAGTTTCATCAGGAATTCTCACATCGCTGCTCAGCCAAATGCTATGTTTTAGGCAGTAACTACGAACCTTTAACTCTTAATATGCGTAGTATTTACATCAGCCGAGAAAAAGTACCCACAGTTCGAGCGGAAACCCGCCAGCAAGACTGTCTTTCACAAGTGAAGAGCAGGCGCCCCTCCATTCTGTGGGCAAAGTTTACATTTTTTTTTTCTTAGGTTGTAACAAACTATAGTTTCTTTGAAGCACTAGAATTTTGAAAAAGGTGACAGGTGAAACAAGGAGAAAATTACTGGTACTTCAACACCAAGGGAGAAGCACTGACGGCAACAGCTAGGTTTGGCGCAGCACTTTTCTGACTATGCGGACGGTCTGCCTAACATTACACAGGTATGACAGGTGTGACACATTATGCAGGTGCACGACGGACGTGATGCGGGTTATGACAGGTATGGCTATAAAAACGTGTCGCTTTATATTTGAGGCAACTCCTGCTCCGCAGGAGGAACGTTGCTCTGGCGTCACTCTGAGCCCAAAGACTGAAGATAGGCTGGTTTAGACATTTACAACACTGTCACGACTTGAATATGAAAACATGCATCAAAATCCACGGTGTCACAGAACTGGGAAACGTGGAATATACCTTTGCAGGAATAACAGCATGAACACGAAGACCAGGAAGAACACGGGACAGAGTGCTGACTTCAACTAAATGTTTATTTTAGTTTGGCTTGCATATTTATGGGGAAGCCCATCAATATCAACAAGGTATCCCCCCAAAAAAACCAAAATGAACGATAAAAACCAGAAACCCTTCTAGATAATGACAGCCAGCACGTCATCACTTCCAGATCAAACATTCACTTCCTATCAGACGATAAAAATTCAGGTTTGTCTTTTTTTGTTAGCAAAAGAGAAGCACCGCTAACACATGACAAGCCCGCCCAGTCAATTTTCCGAGCTTCAATAATTTCACATCCCATTTTATCGCGGCATCCGCGCGCCACAGACGTCTGCTTCAAGCACAGATAACAGCCACACTCTTACGAAGTTATGCATCACCAACTAGACTGCAAACCATCGTTACTGAAGTAGAATATAGATTGTGTGACAAAGGAAGTGGATCGATCAAAAAAACGGGTGATGTTAAAGCACTCACAGGAGTGCAGACACTTGACGAGCGTCATGGCGTCCACCAGGTACCCCTTGCAGAGTTTGCAGGTGAGGCAGGGGTTGAGGCCCACCACATCGGGACGGGCCCCGGAGGCGGCCGCACTCCCCGGCGGCGCGCCTCTGCCCTGCTGCGGAGCCGCCATCCGCTATGCCCACCGCTCCCTGGATCAACGAAAAAGAGACAGGCAGTTAAAAAATGTGATATCCTCCAACCGTATCTAGATGCTACTGCTGAACCAAATCGATGGCAATAATTACACCATCGAGCCTGTCAGGTGCTACCTATGAAGAACTGTCCATAAATGCATCAAATTCACACATTATTTCAAGGCACTCAATATAAATAATCTCATGAGTATGTTTACGTGTTTTATAGTAATTAAATTCAATTAAACTACAATTAAACATCTATTTGTCCTGAATAACGAAAGAGGGGGGATGGTTGTGGGCACGTTTCTTTTATTAGACACGACCTAATGAAATGAACAGACAATAAAGCTAAGGAAGGTATAGGAGACATTACTTTTATGTTTTAACTGTAGTATAGCAATTATGACATAAATGGAAAGGAATCAAAGTGGATGAAAAATTAACTTGCCGCAGGTAGGGCCTGAACCTACGACCTTCAGCTAACGCGTCTGATGCTCTACCAATTGAGCTACAGCGTATAAATGCATCAAATTTACACATAATTTCAAGGCACTATGTATTCTATTACAACAGAAATATTCTCAAAATACGTTGGTTTATGTGTTTTAACGAAACTGATCTTAATTAACTTGTTATTAAATATCTAGTTATTCTGAGGTCATTCATGTTTAGTTTTTTTATAAGTAGAATCAAATCTTCGGCTAGAGATAGTGTGCACGTCGGTTTTCGAACCTATTAATTTCCAGCTAAGAAAAATTATACTTTTGATGCTGCTCACGAAAAGCGCCATGGTCGAACATGTTAGTGCCTTCAGCAAAGTGATCATGTGCAACAGTACAATAAAAAAATCAAGTTAAAAACTGTTTAATTAGTGCAGGGAGGTTCAATTAATACAAAGCTCAACATATCTCTCTGTTCCGAAAACCCCTAGTGAACACAACTAACAAGAACAAGTGGTGTACACGAGTGTGTACGTAGCACCTCAAAGGATTGACTACAGCAGGAACACTGACCAGTGGCACTACATCCAGGACGCCATGTTTACTTTGGAAAACGGGCGTGCTGAAAAGGTGGTGCTGTCTAAGGAATGGAAAGAAAACGAAGGCATTCTTGCAAAGTGAACAATAACTGTATTTTAAGTACAACTTACCACAACTGTTTGGGTCTCATAATAAATAAAGCAGCACTTATTTCCGCAAGGCAAATGAGAAGATTATCAGTAAACTTAAGTACTATTTTTTGGTGCAGTAGCAGGCATGCGCTTCGGTTCTGTAGCTTCCACAGTGATGTCAAGAAAAGTTGTCGCCGAGTATAGTAGACGCAAATAGTAAAAACAAGTGGAGTACACAAGTGAGTACAAAGCACCTCAAAGGGTTGACCACAGCGTCTTCCTCAAACCTACTACCTTCGTATCACAAAGACATGACCACAGCAGAAAAATACGCGAGATTTCTTTGTCGTACAAAAGTATTTGAATCATCTTTCCCCGCAGCATTAAAAGGTCACTAAAGGCAAAAAAAAAATTGTTTTGTGTATTAGTAAGTTACAACATCACAATACCGAAAACACTGCTCTTACTGCGTGCAGATGCTTGGTAAGCGAGAAAACACCTGAAAAGAAAATGCAGGTGGCAACACCACCGTGAAATTCTTGCACGAAATGCCGTGACATCATAGATTTTGATAGCTTTTACTAGGTCATACATAGTTCCTAATCAGTAAAAATGAAGTACATTGTCCCCTGAGGGGGCCATATAGGCAATTTCAGTTTTAGGCAATTTCATAGAGCCAATGTCACCAAAGTAAGAAAAATTCACTTTGAAATCCATAATGTACACACCGGAGATTTCAGCGAAAAATAAAAAAATTATACTTTGACTGTCTCCTCTATAAATAAACATACGATAGTAACATTAACAACATGAGAGTTTTCAGGGTATAATCAGTTTAAACCAATTCATTGTTTCACTTTAGTGTCCCTTTATAGCATTTAACACGCATCATGCTGATACAGGTTTCATGCCTAAACATGATACAGGTCTCACTGCAAGAAATCAACCCTCGCAGACAATTTTGCCCTTAGCCTAAAGATATTAGCTGGTTTAAGTATTCTTTTTGCACAGAATCATTGATTGTGATGAGCTAGCTAATGATATTGCGATTCAATATCTCTTGTTTTGAAATGTATCTATTGAAGTATGTGTTAATCCCTCTGCACACTTTCTGTGCTCCCCCCCTCTCGTTCTTTGTTATGATAACTTCAACCACCCTGATATGATCTTACTACTGGGACCACAATATGTACAAATAAGATAAACGTTATCTGCCACTGAACACAGAAAAAGGAATCCATTGCACTGCGCATGGCGCACACAAGGGTGGACTACACACTGGATGTTCCTGCAGTGGACACCAACCAAATTCCTCTGCCAAATAAATTTCGTTAGTTTGCACAGTGCACTCACCCTCTTGATTCCGCCAAGTCTCAAGGATTCAGTGATTCAACAGAATTCATGTACAAAAGCAATGCGGAGCCTACGGGAAACATTGAAGCAATGAAACGCTCTGGAATAACTTTTTGCTTTTACAGTATTGAAGCCAACTTCCTGGAATCGATGCAGCAGAATGGCTGTTCAATTTCAATAACAGCTGTAAGGCAAACACGTCCAATGCGCGGTCTTTCACGGCAGGGTGATTGATCCTGATGCTAGGTCAACAACCTATCAAGAGTCTCTGTTGTTGTTCATGAAAGCGAGCAAAACGTTGAGGTTCTGTTCACGCAAGAAAAGAACTGTTGCATTAAACAGCAACCACACAACTTAGAACAAACAACATTCCCAAAGTCGCTTTACACCTGCCCTTGCTGCCTTAGCACTCAGAAGTAGAATTAAAACGCATGCCGATGTTGAAAGAACTTTGCCTACATAATAACGTCACAGAAAGGAGCAAACCTTATTGGTGGAATTATCTGAATATGATTTCCGTGTATGATTTATAACATAGCGGAGAGTATGTTTGCACCGTACCTGTAGGTTGCTAACCATACAACTGCAAACTTGTATGAAAGTTCATAAGCAGTTATAATGAAGCATTGTACAGAAATAGCACTTTCATTCAAAGATGTTATATTTACCGTGAAGACATAACCGCTAACAATAGGACAAAGAGTAAACATTCGCAAGCTGGAGCAATCGAGTTGGCTACGACAGCGTGCTAACCAATCTCTCCTGTACATCACCGGAATAATTTAAATTTACATTAGCTGAATGTGTTTCCTAGGCTGCTACCAAGAAAGCTCTCGTGTAGGTGTTAAATATAAAGCGAAATAACGAATTTTCAAGCGTAACAATAGAACCTACACTACATGGCGATGAATGGTACGACCCCACAAGACGTCAGCAAACGGTGCCGACCGTAAGAACCCACGTGACCACAACAGCTACGCGTCGTCTGCTAATCTTCGTCTGTCAGGGTGAGTTTGGTAGTTTCCAATTATTATCCTCCAGTGGTTTCCAGAAATTACTGAAGAAATAAATACCGTACTGCCGCTGAATGCCTGCCTTAGTGTATGTGGCACTGAGTTGTGTTTTAGTCTAGCCTTTTTGAATATGGTCTAAAAACGAAAGCGCGAGTAAGGGTTACTACATCCGGTTGACGCAAACCAAAACTAGAGTACATTTCCATGATGCGTCAACTATTGAGCTTCGTTAATAACGAAACAGTGATTTCAAATATATCCGTTCGCGATATCATATTATTATATGACCTCAATCGTGGAAAGCAAAGTCGCGCCCGCTGTACTGACGCAACATATCGAATCCCGAATCAAAACAACTGTGTCATGGAATCATTGTTTGCTCAGCCATCGCTCTTTGCAAAGGACCGCGATCAAAATTCGCCCGGTCGTTTCCTTTTATTTATTTTTTTTCTTTGACAGCTCGGGCCTTGTCAGCGAGGCAACAGCTCTAACGATGCAACTGACCTCAATGTCGTAGCATTCAAACGGTGGTGGCTTCGAAATAAAAGCCAGGCCTCCCATCAACAACGAGACTTGCCCAACAAACTACCGTAACCATGGATCACAAGGCGGGTCGAATGTAAATTGCCATGGAATCAAAACTTGGCAGTGCAACACTCATCCTTATAAAACCGTGACGCTTTGAGAGGAAAGTAGTCGGACCTCCCCCCGACTTTCATGACAGCCCGAGCCGCACCGAAACTGCAAATAATTCGGCACAGAAGCGAAAGCTGTAAGTTCTGGCACAGCCCGTTCGCGGTAAATCTACGTCGAAATAAGACTCCACTAGGCATTTTCCTTTCCTTTTTCTCTTCTCAGCCTCCAATTATTGCCGCGATCACGACGATACGCTCAACTTCCTTCGTTAATTAAGGGCTCCGCCAGGCCTCGCCGAAATCGCAAACCGCTGGGAATCTCGAAAACATCGCCATTCGCGGTTGCCGATCGCGTCCCGAAAGCGAAGAAACACTCAGATCGCAATAAAATGCGGTAGACGAGAGATTTCAAGCTGTGACCAACCGGTAATCAAGCTTCAAGTCACAATTTGATTACGATGCTAGAGGCGCTTGCCTGCCAACCCAGCCTTGGCAAAGGGTCGCTTCGAAACGAGGCTCGTTGTAGATCGCTACGCTTAACCAGGCGTCTGTGAGCATCTTTACGACGCGCATTCTTGCTAGTTTCGTGTTGCCAGAAAAAAAGATGAGTCTTCAGTCACAACATCCGTACGGTCGAGTCGAAATCGATAGAGCTTTCGAGATTTTTTTTTTGCTTTCTACCACGTCACCGAAGGAAGGTTGTTCCGCCTCCGTTAAGCGGCCCGGCCCGGAGACTTACGACGTCGCAGTCGCTTCTAAAGCCGAGGTAAACGTTCCGCGATTGACCAGCGGTGGTTTGATGCGCCCAGAGGGGTCAGACCTTACCTCATGAAAGCGGAAAACTGCGTCGGTCCGAGTTCGGCGTGAACGTAGCAGCGGCCATTTCGCCCCGCTGCTAGGCCTAAGCGACGCTGACCGCCGCGGAAACCGGGCCACATTCGTCGGCGACGTAGGGACGTCCCTTGACGTGCGTTCGGACGAACGTTTCAGTCTCGGCGAAGCGCACTGTGTCCCCGACAAATAGACGTAAACTCCGCTGCCCGCCGTGCGTGGTCGTCCATGTTTGTTTGCTATGCGAAAACCACCACACAGGGTTCCTCGACTCGTTTTCGAGCGGGCGCTAGGCGGCAGCACCGGTCAATAAGCACTCCCACCCCCGACCTCCTCCATTCTCAAACCACCGCCTTTTCTTTACTATTATTTCTTTTGTCGTTCATTCTTACGCACTCGCGTAGCTACGGACGTCGGAGCAGGGTTTCAGCACGAAGCGGAGTGTAGGTTGAAGAGGTTTAGTTGAGACGCGACGATTTTGTAGTTGTCAACCGGTTTGTTAGTCGCGCTAGTCAACATGTGTGGAGTCAATGCACCGCCATGTAAACAAAGCGCACTCACGGGGTGATCACTGCTGCGGAATGTTGAAGCATGTGATGCGGCACGTCCGAGCGTGGGGGCCCCACATCCGAGCGGCGGCGGAATGGACGTCTCACGATTTTCACATTTCGCTCGTCCGACGCGTCTCTCGCGTAATAAGGCGTGCGTCGCCACAAAGATGAGATCTTTCAATGGTTATACGAGAACTGAAACGTTTATGAGCTGGCTGCCATTCGGCAGCTTCCAGTTGAGTTTTTCAGCGGTATCGTTAAAATCTGGTTAGTAAAAGTCGTAAACACGTAAAGATATATGTTACGAGGTAAAGGAGACGCGTATATCGTTAAAATGTGGCAACACATGAATAGAAATTGCAGGCATTTTATTGCATTTGAGAAGACGATCAAAAGAATGGCTCGAAATTATCCTTCGCCGCTCGTAACGTAGATGGATAATATTTAATGGCTGTTATCTAATTACGCATGTGCCATTGAAAAACAATTACAGGATTATTAGTGAATTTCAGTATAGAAGTTACATATAAGCGATCAAACTCTGAAAAAGCTTTCTGATTACCTATTATACGTGGTTTTGATTTTATAGAAATTCTTCTTTTCTAATACTTCTCGTGTGTAATAGCATACTTTTCTCGTTAATCGCAATTGTCTTCGCTTTACAGCTGCAGAATTTCTGTGAACGTAGACTGTGTTAAATTACTGGCGTTTCGTTTTTTTTAATTTAATTTCGTTTTATTTTTTTCTGACGAGTGTTTCAACTCCGCACGGTGCACCTTACCCTCCCCTCATCAGCTATCAGTCAACACTGCACTACAGGAAGCGTTGGTGTCAAAAAGAAAACAAAAATCTAATGTCTGGCGCACTCTGTACATTCTAAAGCGTCAACATTTCCAGACCAATCAACGAGCTTAGACAAAGCACTCCGGACCAATCTACAGTGTTCTAACTGCTACGATTGAAGTCAATATGACCAGATCTAGCCTATCCAAAAGCTCCGTCAGGAAAATTAGCAACAGTAACAGCAACAACCAAAATGAATCGAACAGACATTTAGGCCAGGGAAAGCAATGGAGGACGTTAAGTGCTGTCGTTAACTGCAGTCTATTAATTGTGACGTAAATTGAAAAGACTTGAAGTGGACGAAAAATCACCCTTCCGTCGGTGGGATCTGAACCCAGAGCCATGAAATCCACAACAAAACAAAACACTTTCGAAGGCCAGCAGATATACGCTGCTAGCAGCAGCAGCAGCAGCAAAGCCATCCGCTCCTCGTGCTCCCTCGCGTTGCTACCTTCCTTCGTCGCCATGGCAACGGCGTCGGAAAAATCGATGCTGGGACACGCTGCGAGCTTTAGCTTCAGGGGTGCCGTGCGCGTAGGAGGAAACAACCAACGCAATTCCGCGTCGTCAATGCCGACGTCGCGCTCTTCGGCAACGCCATGGAGAGCTGGAAGAACAGCGAGGATGATCGCCCAGGGAGCTTTTCCTTCCTCTCTCCTCCTAAAAAAGTGGGCGGGTGGCGGTGCCTAGCGGCTTGCACTGTCTGGAGCTCTCCGCTAGCGCGCTGATTCACGATTCGCGGGGGCCCCTCCGTACTCTTCAGCCTCTTCTTCCGCAGCGCCGCCCAGAGCTGTATACGCTCACCGCCGAGGGCGAAATGTTGAGCGTTGGAAAGTGGTGAAGGGGGGGGGGGACGGGAGGGGAGGAATCGTGACGTTATTGCAGTCGCGCGGTGACGCCGTCGCGGACTACAAGAACGAGTGAGGCGCGAAAACAAGTGCGGGAGAGCGGCTCGTCGAAGCTTGATGGAAGTTTCGTTAGACGAGGAGGAAAAAGGTCGGCAGACGCTCACAGTATCGTCAGAGTGCCCCGACACCATGGGCGTAGCAAGACATCTTTGCGGGGGTTTGGGGGGTGGAGGGGGGCTGAATTCAACCAAACTTCATGTATGCTCGTGCGTGTGTTTCATGGCATAGCCAGGCGGGGGTAGGGGGGTTGAAACTCCCTCCGTAATCTTTTTTTTTTTTTTAATTTTCCATGGCCATATATACCCGCACACATACAAACACGTACGCACGAGACACATAAATGGCAGAACCACCCCCCTTGAAAAAAAGTGTCTGGCTACGTCAGAAATTTGCATGTGTGCGTGTATATATACGCATACGAAATAGAAATTTGTCGGGGGGGGGGGGGATCGAATTTCCCTACGCCAATGCCTAAAACGAGCCAGGTGCCCTTCGCGGCATTTGCACTTGAGTTTGCGCTATTGTAACCTGACAGGCAATGTAGATCGAGGGCAGAATGTCGTACACATTGGGTCTGTGTTTGCTTCGTGGACGTGCGCTTTTCCACTCACGCGATTGGTCACAAGTCAGCCGCTCGACGTCAGCAGCTGGCTTCTGGCCAACTTCGTCAGCCGCAACTGAACGTTTCAAAAGTGAAAGCATGCTGATACGAACATGCACGAGATTCCACCACTGTTGCGTTGCTATCTATCTATCTATCTATCTATCTATCTATCTATCTATCTATCTATCTATCTATCTATCTATCTATCTATCTATCTATCTATCTATCTATCTATCTATCTATCTATCTATCTATCTATCTATCTATCTATCTATCTATCTATCTATCTATCTAAACAAGTCACAAAGGAAGAGAGGGATTATGAAATATACAAGCATTTGCTTACTTAATGTATATAGCCTTCATCGAAATGCGCAACAACAGGCGAAAATTGACTGGTGAGGTCTCGGGTTCGTTTCCGAGTCGCGGCAGTTCCGATCAGGCGATGCGCACTTACTTACCTTTACGTCAAAGAACCCCGGGCGAGTATTCCTTTCAGCGTGAGGGTGCATGCGCAGTATTCAGGAATATACGCCAATACGAAATAATACACCCGTACAAACGTGCACATGCTTGCACAGACCCACACTGACGTCACATTTGCGTCACGCGTACGTCGCATGCGCGTCAACACACGTATACTAGAGACAGCGTGCAAGCACGTCTCAACCTGCGGGGACTCTAAAAGTATATTCATGCGGCCGTAGACGACTGTCAAAAGCATCTATATCGATCTTCAAACAAAGTTTAGTGCGCATATACAGCAAGGCGAGAGAAAGACGGGACGAGGCGCTCAATCCTCTAAGAATGTACTTTTTTTTATTATACACATGATGTATATGAGAGGTTGGTGCTTTCATGGCGGCACTGGATACATAAAGTCAAATGTTTTGTATAGTTCATCACGCGCCGCAGAACACAGAAGACACTTACAGATAACGTAAGACACACGATCATAACATTGAACAATACCGAAAACATAACAACGTTTGTCTCATTCATTAAGCTTTTATAGAATAAACTGAAGCTTAAATAAAATATTCCGCAACGCACCCCAACTTATTAAGATATTGGCGAACAGCGCAAAACAATGTAAACGCGGAATATAGAAGGCATGCAAGAGAAACATGGCGCTGAAACTTTCTTGCTTGTATACTGCTTAGTGTAGACATGTAAACCCTCCATTCTCCCTCCTTCGAGTTTTGTTTGTTTTGAGCTGTTCCCCGCGAGAAGTTTGAATGCGCTATCAACTATACAGCTCAGCAAGTCATTGTTCTGAAACATACTAAGAAGCCAAGAAGCCAGGCATAGTGAGCAGCAGAGTATATATAACCGTCTTGAGATCAGGGAGCTTTGGTGAATGAGACGAAAAAGAAACGATCGCTTCATAAAACAAACGTTTAGTGTTGTGCGGGGTTGTCACGCTGATATGCTCGAGGGCGCATGTTCGATTCCCTCAATTCGATGGGGACGAAATGCGAAGAACACCCGTGCGGTGCTTATATATATACAGGTTAAGGAGCCCCATGTGGTCGAAAATTAATCCCGAATTCCTCACTACGGCGTGCCGCATAATCTAATCATATCATGGTTTTGGCAGATAAAACCCCTGAAATTACGCTGTGTTGTTCAGAGCAACGGAATCCACATCTCTGTGTTGCAAAAAAGAAAAAAAAAAGAAAAGCTTCATACAATCATACTACAAAATGGAACACTACCTAATCAAGCCAACCCATAATCAAGTCAAGGAAACACATCGGGGGGTGTTATTTGTAGCTTATGATTGATGCACAGACGCATAAAGAGAAACTAAATGTGGACGAACCCGTCACGATGGTCTAGTGGTTACGATGCTCGACTGCTGATCCGAAGGTCGCGGGATCGAATCCCGGCCGCGGCGGGCGCATTTCAATAGAAGCTAAATGCTTGAGGCCCGTGTATACTTAGACTTACGTACACGTTAAAGCACACCAGATGGTCGTAATTTCCGAAGAGCCTTTCACTGCGGCGTCCCTCATAATCATACCGTAGTTGTGGGACGTAAAACCCCAACAATAATAAAAGTGGTCGAAATTTAAAAAACACGCCACTGGTGGGGAGAGAGCCATCATAGCTGCGGGTTCAATCGCCACAACCTTGGTTACGTCCCTATATGCTGCCTTGCTGTTGCTTTCTTGATTGCTACGCCGGCATGAGCACCTTTCTGTGTTATCGCTGCTATCGGTGTACTCACCGTCCGAGCGTCGTCAAAGCGGCCGCTGGCCCGGGCGTTAGCTCTCTCTGGACCCCCGCACACAGAGGCGCCGCCATTTTTATCTGATATTGAAGAAGGCTCGATATATACATATATTTTTTTCCACTCTAAAGAAGGACACAGTTTACCGCAAGGGCAAAGCAATGAATACGATAGCAACGAACTGGAACGTTATACGATGTAAGGCTCGCAACTAACACTTTTAGGAACCGATCTCCCGTAACTGCACAAAACGCTGGCGTAAGTGAATACGGCCGCTCCAGGAAGCGAAGCGGTTTCCGGGCTGTCAGTCCCTTCAACGCAAAGTAAGCTGTTAGAGCACAGCGCGTACAACGGCCGTCTACTAATCTCTGTTGAGACAGCGCGTGCGACCGCGTCCTTTTGATCAAAGTTCAAGTTCGCAGTCGCTGCCCGAAAGACGCAGCCCCCCCCCCCCACCCCTTCACGCTCTTCCACTAGCAGATAGAACAATTAAAGAACAGCTAGTATTATAGAAGAGCATTTAAAGTGCACTCTCGGGCTCGAGCACCATCTTTGCTTCGGAATGAACTCTGAGGACAATAACGCACCGCGGAGAGCATGAATACTGAAGCTTATGGCCCGTATCGCCAAATATACAGTCCCTTGTAGTCGCTGTGGCAGAGTCGAACGCACCACTGTTTTCTTTTCCATCAAGTTGCTACAAGGCAAGACCACGAAGTTGTTGCAGTGTGTCTCGGTTTCTCATGAATGCTACGCATGCATGGGCGTCGAGAGGATGTTGTCTTGGGGGTGCGAACCCGCGTTGCATCGCGGCGGGCTGGGTGTGTGTCTGTGTGTGTGTGGGGGGGGGGGGGGGTGACGGGTGCCCCTTTCGCAGCCCCCTGCCGACGCCCATGATGCAACGGGCATTGACTTGAGGTCACCCTGCTGAGAGATTCAAATCAATCAACTTTATTTTTGTCCATTTCAAAATAGACAAAAGAACGGCGAATAAAAGCTGTCTTTCGGCAGCTTGACGAGCCCGCCGTCAGTGATATCTAAACTCCAACCCAAAAATGCTTGCTGCACACAGCTTGCCAGGTTGTAAACGTTGCAGCGTTCTACTGCCCACGTGGCTTTTCTACTACTTTTCTATTTCTCTCTGGCTCCTTTTATAATGTATCGTACCTTCCGTTCATGTACCATCAAGGTGCCACTTGTGAATTTGCCAAACGCAGAAAATATGGCCCTACGAAGGTGTGCTGCCATAGTCTACAAACCGAAGAACAAAAGCTGCGGACCAGGACGGTACGTTGTTTCCCCCCCCCCCGCCTTTGTTATACCAGCATAGCAGACCTGTCCGGTCGGTCCTGCGTTCCACCGTTGTGACCCGTCCGGGGGGAGGGGAGGAGGGTGGAGGGCGGAATGGACGAGAGAGAGGGAGGGGAGGGGACCATGGACAATGCGTCTGTTCCGGGCGGCCGGCTTCGACTGGAAAATCGCTTTGCGAAAGGAGCGCTCCGCGACGCGTAACGACTACTTCTTCCCACCAAAGAGCATTTTCTAGTGTTTTGTTGTCGTTTTTTTTTTCGTAAAGCCTTGTTCGTGACGTAGAACCGGAGTGAACCAGTCTGAACTGGCCTGAACCCCACCACTCGGCGGACGATCCGACCACCATTATTGTTTCGTTATGTAATTATCAGGCCATTGGCTATCCAGATATTGTGCAGGTTTTTGAAAAGATTCTTATGCACCATGCGGTGCTGCAATTGCAGTGCGGTGGAAGCATATCGATGCATTGCGTGTTTTCCACCTGTCGCGACTTGAACTTCGATGACCTGCATTGAAGTCTCTGAAGCCGCTATGTTGGAGCGCCAGCATGGGGGAAGACTACGTTTGTGATGTCACATTAATGTTATCAAAATATGACACGCAGATTCTCCTGTTATTCATGCACAAAGGCGTTCCTGCCACGTCGTTATTACATTGAAGCAAGTTAACTGCAACTTGTTCATCATCAAGCGCCAGTACGTTCAGATTCTACAGTGCTGGGCAGTATCGAAGATACATGTATCTTCGATACTATTTTAGGTGCTTTTTGGGTATCTTGTATCTGTATCGTGATACGTCTCGCAAAACAAGTATCTGTATCTGTATTTCCGATACATTGAAGAATGTATCGTGTATCTTAAGATACAAGATACTGCGATCGCACCACCACCGTGCGAAGCAATAAACGTTGGCTGAGCTCGAGCTTCTCAAGCTGATGCTGCTGCCACTAAGTCACCGGAATAAAACTAAAGGCAGTGACATTATTTTATCTTTCCGCAAGAGTTTGCCAGCGAGGATAGGCGATAAGCTCTGAGCGTCCCTATATATTGGTTCAGCAGAGTTACGAGGTGGCGCTCGTGTCGTCTCGACAGACAAGCGCGCGAACGTCTGCACCCAGCCGAATTTTTGTTTAATCGTCTTTTTTTAGTTCTGTCAGTGCCATGACACTTGGCACTTAGCCACTCTCCTGTGCCGCGTACTACAATGCGTGTGGCGTCTTTCGCACACATGCTGATGCCGCTGTAAAGTCATTATCGAAGTTCCTCTTGTGTGATGCTTTGTTATGAAGTCTGAAGAATGCAGGCGGGTTGCTTTGCCTCTCGTGGCTTTCACACTTCGGCGGTTTGAAGAATCTCGTGAATCTAAGTTTGCATTACACGCAATAAGATTGACTTATATGCAAATAAGATTCTAACAGCTATAGCACCAACGGTACCGATGCTGGATTTAACAGAACAATCATTCACCTAGTAACAGACGCTGTCTTCGGGTATACGTCTGTTTTTCGTTTATTCAAAGAGTTTTTAAAATCATAATTTGATTGTTAGCAGAAGTTATTTCTTAGCTGTCCTTTCTTTCCATCCCGTACATTACCTATGTCTCTATATTTGTTTTTTTTTTCTGCCGGTCTGCTTACTGCAATATGCCTTTCACGTGCTGCCAATGTAAGCTCTCTGCTTGATTCCTAGTTTTGACTGTCTGCGTCATTTCTGCTGGTGTTCTTCTTCAAGTGGAATATCAGTTTTTATACTTATATTCCACTTGAATTTACGTAAAGGTGATGTTGAGAACATATATATAATAATCCGGGCGCGCCTGGAGTATACAGTAACGATAATACTGCTTACTGCTAAGTAAATTAGCAAATTTGAGTTTGCATCATAATAACGTAAATTATTAGGCGCCATCTTAAATACGTTGACAAAGATATTTGAGAAACACTGTTATATCAAACTCTCCGTTTCTCTCATGAGCGTCCCAAAGAGTCTTTTTACGCCATTTTCCATAGGCACTGAATTTAATTGTCGTAGCTATTAGGGGTTACCCGCCGCGGCAGTCCAGTGCTTATGGCGCTTCACTGCTGGCCCGAAGGTCTCGGTAGCCGGATTTCGATGAAGGGAAAATGGTGGAGGCCCGTGTGCTTATATGTAGGTTTTAGAACCCCAGGTGGTCAAAGTTTCCGGAGCCCTCCATACAGCGTCTTTCATAATCATATCGCGGTTTTTCGGCGTAAAACGCAACAACTATGATTAATTTTTAGGGGTGCCTCCTGTATTGTGTTTCTATACTTATTCGCTGTGTTTGATACGTAACCGCGTTTCTATTTTACTCAGATATATTTGTTTTCGTTGTTGATGCTTCGCTAAATCCTTTTACTATTGCTAATCGCCAGGTATCGCATCTAAGTGTCAATAACGTGAACAGCGGCGGTGTCCTGCGGCGCTTTGCGCAACTGTACAATACGTCTGAAACGTTTCTGGCTGCACATGTTATTGGTGACGTACACCTGTCCGGTGATCCGTAATTGCGAAAACCGTAATATCTTTACCGGCAAGGTAGAACTCCACAGCGGTATTTGCACCATTGTGCGGAGGCTTCTTGTTGAAGTTCATATGGTTACTCGGCAACCCACTTGCTGATCAGCAAGCAGAGCAGCGACTAGATCCCATCAGTTACAAAAGTAAGAACCGCTATCAGCGAAATGTATACAGAGCTGTCATGTTAAGCAGCTAAAACAACGTCAATAAGTTGTTTCGGAATGAAACAGATATACCTTGAACAAGAAGTACAAAACTTTTGAGATACTAACAGAGTTTTCATTCAAATGAAACACAATTGGTCGCAGTTAAAAAAATTTCCAAGCGAACATTTATGTGCATAGGCGGTTAATGCTGCATTATACAGATATATATTAACAAATTTGAGAATGTATCGAAGTATCTTAAGATACAAAGGAATGTATCGTATCGGATACAATCAGTGTTGCAGTATCTTGTATCTGTATATCAAATACTTCTTGCCTGAGTGTCTTGTATCGTATCGCGATACAATTTCAAAATATCTTTGCCCAGCCCTGGTTCAGAAGCAT
The DNA here is from genome assembly GCF_013339695.2 of Rhipicephalus sanguineus. NCBI lineage: Eukaryota > Metazoa > Arthropoda > Arachnida > Ixodida > Ixodidae > Rhipicephalus > Rhipicephalus sanguineus. Next base: position 44,440,482 of record NC_051186.1, on the reverse strand, counting down.
TGTCCACGCCGTCACGTGCAAGCTATCTACAGTGAAATCTCGTTGATACGATCCCGCTTAATATGTTTTTCGGCCTAATACGTTTTTTTGTCTGTTCCGGACCGACGCCCCAGAGAGGTAATGCATTTTCGTGATAATATTTCTGCGTGGGCTTGGATAGTACGTTCGCTAAAACGTCTGAAAACGTAGCGTGGTGTCAATTTTCGTGCCAAGAGTCACTATACGCCCGCGCAGCGCTGCCCATCGAGGCGCCGAACTGCTGGATATCCTGGACGGGGGTGACCTCAACGTCGACGTTACTCCGTTAAGAGTTTTGTATCGGCTGATGACCAACTCGCTACATGCGAATTACGCACTGTTCAAGACATCATAGCAGATCTTGGCGCTGAAGATTTTGAGAGATGATCGGCGATCGTCGGTCGGTATAAGTACTGACTACGCATTCTTTAGGCGCGTTTCGTAGTCTTGTCGCAGGTGAGGAGTTCAGGGATGAAAGTGTCTATACGAGTTCCAAAAAAGCTTCAGGCGGGACGTCGAAAAACAAAAAGTTCAACGCAAGGTGAGGGACTATTTTAAAGTTCTTTAACAGAAGCAAGTTCCGTGCCAAGTATGTAGCACTCTTTGTGATTATTGGGCACTCTTTTGGATAATACGATTTTCCGGCGTTTTTATTTTTGATGCCCGTGAAAATCGTATCAACGAGATTCCACTGTATTGGGTTCTGAAAAACAAAATTATTCATGGAAGTAGAGGGAGTCAACCGAGGAGCGTGTTCTTTTTTCAGACACCTTCATAAGATGTCAACAGATATTTAAGTTTAGAATAACAGAGAGCTGAGCTAGTTGGTAAGTATTCATTCTAAAAAGACAGGGCGTGCAAACACGGACACAAGAAAGAAGTCAGGACACCACAAACGCCGACTAACAACTGAAGAGACGCACAACGGCTGAAAAGAAAGAAGGCACGAAAACTTATCTGCGCATGCCCATCCAACAGGCGAACCTATCAATCCGGCACGCGTGGCGGTCTACGTGGAAGATAACTGTTAAGGCATTTGATTTCATTTTTATGCAAGTTAATCGACGGTTGGCTCACGCATGCGCTACCACTATTCTCTATATGCCATGCTTCAATCATGAGGCGCGTTTCTTCATTTCTATGGCGGTAGAACACTGCGCATTCATCGAATTTTGGCGTGCACTTACAATCTCGACAATGTAAAGATAGATTAGAAGGTGAGCCTCCTGTTAGCGATCTCTTATGTTCCAACAATCTCTGGTTAATGCATCGGCCCCTTTGTCCTACGTAGAAGCGGCCGCAGCTAAAAGGGACCTTATACATCACACTCGTACGGCAATCAGTGAATTTGTTGGTGTGTTTCACGAAACAAATATCGGTCCGCTTCTTGTCTTTTATTCCCTCACTCTTCCTCTGCACAGCGGCACAAATCTTACCTAGCTTATTGGCAGCCGTGAAAACAACATTAACGCCGTATCTAGTTCCTACTTTCTTTAGCCTGTGAGATACGCGATGAATGTACGGTATACCTACGACACGTTTCTTCCTATCGCTTTCTGCAACCATGCTCGGACTTAACACAATAGACTTCTTTAAACGTTCGGCGACCGTGGCCACTGCATCACGAGGATACCCTACATCTAAAAGACGTGTAACCTGTGAGTTAAAGCTATCACTCATTTTGTGCTGACACGACTTGGTGAGGGCTGACTTAAGGCAAGAGATGGCGATGCTGTTTTTTACAACCTTCGAGTGCTTCGACGAAAAATTTAACAGCGGTTTCGAAGATCTAGGAGAATACTGCCAGCACACGTGGTTCTTCTGGAACGTTAAGGAAATGTCTAGAAATTGTATTCCATTATTCTGAAGGCACCTCTTTAGTAAAGCTCAGCCCTCCTCCATTTAATTCAAATTTTTCGCTCACGGAAGTTACCACCTTTTCAAAGTCCTCACCACTACAAAAAATCAAGTAATCGTCCACATAACGAAAAACCTTAATAACCGAATTACCTAAGACGCCTTCCAAAAGATTGTCAATCTTGCTAATCACTAAGAACCGGAGCAACTTTAGAACCAATACATATCCCTGATTTCTGCGCATAAACGCCTTCCTTCCAACCTACCAGCGTCGACTTTAAATACATGGAAAGGACAAGGTCAATCTAAATAGGTCGCGAAAGTCGGAACGAAAAGTGGTCGGAAACCTATTGCGACAAACATCAACACCCGCGTGACGATTAAAGCGCTACTAGGTGAGGGGGGGACAAATAATGAAAACAAAAAATTAATTAAGTGTTTATTTTCATTAGTTTTAATTTTATTGTCACAAAGTAAATTAGTAGATTACTTTAATCAAACTTTAGTCTTGGGTATGTGGTTGAGTGGCCAATTTTTTTTCGTTTATTTTCAGAAACAGCGGGGCACATGCAGGCAGTCTGGTAACATGGGCCAACGGTTTTGCGCATTTTGAGATGTAATGGCGTCGCTCGTTTTTGCGCAGTAGGTTTGTGCCTGTCGTCCGTAGATATTTCCTCGCATAAGCGTTGTTTTCTAGTGGTGGTACTTGGCAGAAGGTAATATAGCCCATCGCAGCCATCGGGAACCGTTTTCAG